>NW_027510362.1:0-34406 GCF_048772815.1 Callospermophilus lateralis
GTAGTTCGAACTCTAAATCAAACACGGTTTGTGCTAGCTTCTTGAAACTTGAAACAGTAAAGTAGTTCTACATTCTATTTTTACTTTTTGTTTCCTCTGGATGTAGACCTAAGCAGAGACCGACGAAAGACACATTCAATGAAAGGCGTTGTTAGGCTGCTAAAATACTACAGGCTCCTGAAATCTCAAAATATTTTTTTTCCGACCTTCATGATAACTTCAAGTAATGAGCAGTACACCAATAAAACGTGGATGTTCAAGTTCCGTTCTCCTAGGTTGAAGCATTCGTTTGCAGTAACAGTTTGAATTTTTAGTTTTCACTCTGTTTTCTCCTATATTGACAGATGCAGTTCGAACTCTAAATCAAACATGGTTTGTGCTAGCTTCTTGAAACTTCACACAATAAAGTAGTTCTACGTTCTATCTCTAAGGTTTGTTTCCTCTTGATGTAGCCTTAAGCAGAGACTGGCGAATAACACTTTCAATGAAAGGCGTTGTTAAGCTTCCAAAAAACTACCGTCTCCTGAAATCTCAACATATATTTTTTCATCCAATCATCATGATTCTTTCAAGTATTGATCAGTACACCAATCAAACGTGGATGCCCAAGTTTTGTTCTTCTAGGTTGTAGCATTCGTTTGCAGGAACAGTTAGAAATTATAGGTTTCACTCTGTTTTCTCCTATATTGACAGATGCAGTTAGAACTCTAAATCAACACGGTTTGTGATAGCTTCTTGAAACTTTACACCATAAAGTACTTCTATGTTCTATCACTAAAGTTTGTTTCCTCTTGTATCCTAAAGCTGGGACTGGCGAATAACACTTATACTGAAAGGGGTTGCCAAACTTCCAACACACTAGAGTCTCGTGAAATCTCAACATATATATTTTCATCCAATCTTCATGATACTTTCAAGTAAGGATCAGTACACCAATCCCACTTGGATGCCAAAGTTTAGTTCTCCTAGATTGAAGCTTTCTTTTGGAGTAACAGTTTGAATTTTAGGTTTCACTCTGTTTTCTCCTATATTGACCAATGTAGTTCGAACTCTAAATCAAACACGGTTTGTGCTAGCTTCTTGAAACTTGAAACAGTAAAGTAGTTCTACATTCTATTTTTACTTTTTGTTTCCTCTGGATGTAGACCTAAGCAGAGACTGACGAAAGACACATTCAATGAAAGGCGTTGTTAGGCTGCCAAAATACTACAGGCTCCTGAAATCTCAAAATATTTTTTTTTCCGACCTTCATGATAACTTCAAGTAATGAGCAGTACACCAATAAAACGTGGATGTTCAAGTTCCGTTCTCCTAGGTTGAAGCATTCGTTTGCAGTAACAGTTTGAATTTTTAGTTTTCACTCTGTTTTCTCCTATATTGACAGATGCAGTTCGAACTCTAAATCAAACATGGTTTGTGCTAGCTTCTTAAAACTTGACACAATAAAGTAGTTCTACGTTCTATCTCTAAGGTTTGTTTCCTCTTGATGTAGCCTTAAGCAGAGACTGGCGAATAACACTTTCAATGAAAGGCGTTGTTAAGCTTCCAAAAAACTACCATCTCCTGAAATCTCAACATATATTTTTTCATCCAATCTTCATGATTCTTTCAAGTATGGATCAGTACACCAATCAAACGTGGATGCCCAAGTTTTGTTCTTCTAGGTTGTAGCATTCGTTTGCAGGAACAGTTAGAATTTATAGGTTTCACTCTGTTTTCTCCTATATTGACAGATGCAGTTAGAACTCTAAATCAAACACGGTTTGTGCTAGCTTCTTGAAACTTGAAAGAGTAAAGTAGTTCTACGTTCTATCTCTGAGGTTTGTTTCCTCTTGTATCCTAAAGCTGGGACTGGCGAATAACACTTATACTGAAAGGGGTTGCCAAACTTCCAACACACTAGAGTCTCCTGAAATCTCAACATATATTTTTTCATCTAATCTTCATGATACTTTCAAGTAATGATCAGTACATAATCCCACTTGGATGCCAAAGTTTAGTTCTCCTAGATTGAAGCATTCTTTTAGTAACAGTTTGAATTTTTAGGTTTCACTCTGTTTTCTCCTATATTGACAAATGTAGTTCGAACTCTTCATCAAACAGGGTTTGTGCTAGCTTCTTGAAACTTGAAACAGTAAAGTAGTTCTACATTCTATATTTATTTTTTGTTTCCTCTGGATGTAGACCTAAGCAGAGACTGACGAAAGACACATTCAATGAAAGGCGTTGTTAGTCTGCCAAAATACTACAGTCTCCTGAAATCTCAACATATTTTTTTTCCGACCTTCATGATAATTTCAAGTAATGAGCAGTACACCAATAAAACGTGGATGTTCAAGTTTCGTTCTCCTAGGTTGAAGCATTCGTTTGCAGTAACAGTTTGAATTTTTAGTTTTCACTCTGTTTTCTCCTATATTGACAGATGCAGTTCGAACTCTAAATCAAACATGGTTTGTGCTAGCTTCTTGAAACTTGACACAATAAAGAAGTCCTACGTTCTATCTCTAAGGTTTGTTTCCTCTTGATGTAGCCTTAAGCAGAGACCGGCGAATAACACTTTCAATGAAAGGTGTTGTTAAGCTTCCAAAAAACTACCGTCTCCCGAAATCTCAACATATATTTTTTCATCCAATCTTCATGATTCATTCAAGTATTGATCAGTACACCAATCAAACGTGGATGACCAAGTTTTGTTCTTCTAGGTTGTAGCATTCGTTTGCAGGAACAGTTAGAAATTATAGGTTTCACTCTGTTTTCTCCTATATGGACAGATGCAGTTAGAACTCTAAATCAAACACGGTTTGTGCTAGCTTCTTAAAACTTGACAACATAAAGTACTTCTACGTTCTATCACTAAGGTTTGTTTCCTCTTGTATCCTAAAGCTGGGACTGGCGAATAACACTTATACTGAAAGGGGTTGCCAAACTTCCAACACACTAGAGTCTCCTGAAATCTCAACATATATTTTTTCATCCAATCTTCATGATACTTTCAAGTAATGATCAGTACACCAATCCCACTTGGATGCCAAAGTTTAGTTCTCCTAGATTGAAGCATTCTTTTGGAGTAACAGTTTGAATTTTTAGGTTTCACTCTGTTTTCTCCTATATTGACCAATGTAGTTCGAACACTAAATCAAACACGGTTTGTGCTAGCTTCTTGAAACTTGAAACAGTAAAGTAGTTCTACATTCTATTTTTACTTTTTGTTTCCTCTGGATGTAGACCTAAGCAGAGACTGACGAAAGACACATTCAATGAAAGGCGTTGTTAGGCTGCCAAAATACTACAGTCTCCTGAAATCTCAACATATTTTTTTTTCCGACCTTCATGATAATTTCATGTAATCAGCAGTACACCAATAAAACGTGGATGTTCAAGTTTCGTTCTCCTAGGTTGAAGCATTCGTTTGCAGTAACAGTTTGAATTTTTAGTTTTCACTCTGTTTTCTCCTATATTGACAGATGCAGTTCGAACTCTAAATCAAACATGGTTTGTGCTAGCTTCTTGAAACTTGACACAATAAAGTAGTTCTACGTTCTATCTCTAAGGTTTGTTTCCTCTTGATGTAGCCTTAAGCAGAGACTGGCGAATAACACTTTCAATGAAAGGCGTTGTTAAGCTTCCAAAAAACTACCGTCTCCTGAAATCTCAACATATATGTTTTCATCCAATCTTCACGATTCCCTCAAGTATTGATCAGTACACCAATCAAACGTGGATGCCCAAGTTTTGTTCTTCTAGGTTGTAGCATTCGTTTGCAGGAACAGTTAGAAATTATAGGTTTCACTCTGTTTTCTCCTATATTGACAGATGCAGTTAGAACTCTAAATCAAACACGGTTTGTGCTAGCTTCTTGAAACTTGAAACAGTAAAGTAGTTCTACGTTCTATCTCTAAGGTTTGTTTCCTCTTGTATCCTAAAGCTGGGACTGGCGAATAACACTTATACTGAAAGGGGTTGCCAAACTTCCAACACACTAGAGTCTCCTGAAATCTCAACATATATTTTTAAATCCAATCTTCATGATACTTTCAAGTAATGATCAGTACATAATCCCACTTGGATGCCAAAGTTTAGTTCTCCTAGATTGAAGCATTCTTTTGGAGTAACAGTTTGAATTTTTAGGTTTCACTCTGTTTTCTCCTATATTGACAAATGTAGTTCGAACTCTTCATCAAACAGGGTTTGTGCTAGCTTCTTGAAACTTGAAACAGTAAAGTAGTTCTACATTCTATTTTTATTTTTTGTTTCCCTTGGATGTAGACCTAAGCAGAGACTGACGAAAGACACATTCAATGAAAGGCGTTGTTAGGCTGCCAAAATACTACAGTCTCCTGAAATCTCAACATATTTTTTTCCGACCTTCATGATAATTTCAAGTAATTAGCAGTACACCAATAAAACGTGGATGTTCAAGTTTCGTTCTCGTAGGTTGAAGCATTCGTTTGCAGTAACAGTTTGAATTTTTAGTTTTCACTCTGTTTTCTCCTATATTGACAGATGCAGTTCGAACTCTAAATCAAACATGGTTTGTGCTAACATCTTGAAACTTGACACAATAAAGTAGTTCTACGTTCTATCTCTAAGGTTTGTTTCCTCTTGATGTAGCCTTAAGCAGAGACTGGCGAATAACACTTTCAATGAAAGGCGTTGTTAAGCTTCCAAAAAACTACCGTCTCCTGAAATCTCAACATATATTTTTTCATCCAATCTTCATGATTCTTTCAAGTATTGATCAGTACACCAATCAAACGTGGATGCCCAAGATTTGTTCTTCTAGGGTGTTGCATTCGTTTGCAGGAACAGTTAGAAATTATAGGTTTCACTCTATTTTCTCCTATATTGACAGATGCAGTTAGAACTCTAAATCAAACACGGTTTGTGCTAGCTTCTTCAAACTTGACACAATAAGGTAGTTCTACGTTCTATCTCTAAGGTTTGTTTCCTCTTGTATCCTAAAGCTGGGACTGGCGAATAACACTTATACTGAAAGGGGTTGCCAAACTTCCAACACACTAGAGTCTCCTGAAATCTCAACATATATTTTTTCATCCAATCTTCATGATACTTTCAAGTAATGATCAGTACATAATCCCACTTGGATGCCAAAGTTTAATTCTCCTAGATTGAAGCATTCTTTTGGAGTAACAGTTTGAATTTTTAGGTTTCACTCTGTTTTCTCCTATATTGACAAATGTAGTTCGAACTCTTCATCAAACAGGGTTTGTGCTAGCTTCTTGAAACTTGAAACAGTAAAGTAGTTCTACATTCTATTTTTATTTTTTGTTTCCCTTGGATGTAGACCTAAGCAGAGACTGACGAAAGACACATTCAATGAAAGGCGTTGTTAGGCTGCCAAAATACTACAGTCTCCTGAAATCTCAACATATTTTTTTTCCGACCTTCATGATAATTTCAAGTAATAAGCAGTACACCAATAAAACGTGGATGTTCAAGTTTCGTTCTCGTAGGTTGAAGCATTCGTTTGCAGTAACAGTTTGAATTTTTAGTTTTCACTCTGTTTTCTCCTATATTGACAGATGCAGTTCGAACTCTATATCAAACATGGTTTGTGCTAGCTTCTTGAAACTTGACACAATAAAGTAGTTCTACGTTCTATCTCTAAGGTTTGTTTCCTCTTGATGTAGCCTTAAGCAGAGACTGGCGAATAACACTTTCAATGAAAGGCGTTGTTAAGCTTCCAAAAAACTACCGTCTCCTGAAATCTCAACATACATTTTTTCATCAAATCTTCATGATTCTTTCAAGTATTGATCAGTACACCAATCAAACGTGGATGCCCAAGATTTGTTCTTCTAGGGTGTAGCATTCGTTTGCAGGAACAGTTAGAAATTATAGGTTTCACTCTATTTTCTCCTATATTGAAGGATGCAGTTAGAACTCTAAATCAAACACGGTTTGTGCTAGCTTCTTGAAACTTGACACAATAAGGTAGTTCTACGTTCTATCTCTAAGGTTTGTTTCCTCTTGTATCCTAAAGCTGGGACTGGCGAATAACACTTATACTGAAAGGGGTTGCCAAACTTCCAACACACTAGAGTCTCCTGAAATCTCAACATATATTTTTTCATCCAATCTTCATGATACTTTCAATTAATGATCAGTACATAATCCCACTTGGATGCCAAAGTTTAGTTCTCCTAGATTGAAGCATTCTTTTGGAGTAACAGTTTGAATTTTTAGGTTTCACTCTGTTTTCTCCTATATTGACAAATGTAGTTCGAACTCTACATCAAACAGGGTTTGTGCTAGCTTCTTGAAACTTGAAACAGTAAAGTAGTTCTACATTCTATTTTTATTTTTTGTTTCCCTTGGATGTAGACCTAAGCAGAGACTGACGAAAGACACATTCAATGAAAGGTGTTGTTAGGCTGCCAAAATACTACAGTTTCCTGAAATCTCGACATATTTTTTTTCCGACCTTCATGATAATTTCAAGTAATTAGCAGTACACCAATAAAACGTGGATGTTCAAGTTTCGTTCTCATAGGTTGAAGCATTCGTTTGCAGTAACAGTTTGAATTTTTAGTTTTCACTCTGTTTTCTCCTATATTGACAGATGCAGTTCGAACTCTAAATCAAACATGGTTTGTGCTAACTTCTTGAAACTTGACACAATAAAGTAGTTCTACGTTCTATCTCTAAGGTTTGTTTCCTCTTGATGTAGCCTTAAGCAGAGACTGGCGAATAACACTTTCAATGAAAGGCGTTGTTAAGCTTCCAAAAAACTACCGTCTCCTGAAATCTCAACATATATTTTTTCATCCAATCTTCATGATTCTTTCAAGTATTGATCAGTACACCAATCAAACGTGGATGCCCAAGATTTGTTCTTCTAGGGTGTAGCATTCGTTTGCAGGAACAGTTAGAAATTATAGGTTTCACTCTATTTTCTCCTATATTGACAGATGCAGTTAGAACTCTAAATCAAACACGGTTTGTGCTAGCTTCTTCAAACTTGACACAATAAGGTAGTTCTACGTTCTATCTCTAAGGTTTGTTTCCTCTTGTATCCTAAAGCTGGGACTGGCGAATAACACTTATATTGAAAGGGGTTGCCAAACTTCCAACACACTAGAGTCTCCTGAAATCTCAACATATATTTTTTCATCCAATCTTCATGATACTTTGAAGTAATGATCAGTACACCAATCCCACTTGGATGCCAAAGTTTAGTTCTCCTAGATTGAAGCATTCTTTTGGAGTAACAGTTTGAATTTTTAGGTTTCACTCTTTTCTCCTATATTGACCAATGGATTTCGAACTCTAAATCAAACACGGTTTGTGCTAGCTTCTTGAAACTTGAAACAGTAAAGTAGTTCTACATTCTATGTTTATTTTTTGTTTCCTCTGGATGTAGACCTCAGCAGAGACTGACAAAAGACACATTCAATTAAAGGCGTTGTTAGGCTGCCAAAATACTACAGGCTCCTGAAATCTCAACATATTTTTTTTTCTGACCTTCATGATAATTTCAAGTAATGAGCAGTACACCAATAAAACGCAGATGTTCAAGTTCCGTTCTCCCTAGGTTGAAGCATTCGTTTACAGTAACAGTTTGAATTTTTAGTTTTCACTCTGTTTTCTCCTATATTGAAAGATGCAGTTCGAACTCTAAATCAAACATGGTTTGTGCTAGCTTCTTGAAACTTGACACAATAAAGTAGTTCTACGTTCTATCTCTAAGGTTTGTTTCCTCTTGTATCCTAAAGCTGGGACTGGCGAATAACACTTATACTGAAAGGGGTTGCCAAACTTCCAACACACTAGAGTCTCCTGAAATCTCAACATATATTTTTTCATCCAATCTTCATGATACTTTCAAGTAATGATCAGTACACCAATCCCACTTGGATGCCAAATTTTAGTTCTCCTAGATTGAAGCATTCTTTTGGAGTAACAGTTTGAATTTTTAGGTTTCACTCTTTTCTCCTATATTGACCAATGGATTTCGAACTCTAAATCAAACACGGTTTGTGCTAGCTTCTTGAAACTTGAAACAGTAAAGTAGTTCTACATTCTATGTTTATTTTTTGTTTCCTCTGGATGTAGACCTCAGCAGAGACTGACGAAAGACACATTCAATGAAAGGCGTTGTTAAGCTTCCAAAAAACTACCGTCTCCTGAAAGCTCAACATATATTTTTTCATCCAATCTTCATGATTCTTTCAAGTATTAATCAGTACACCAATCAAACGTGGATGCCCAAGTTTTGTTCTTCTAGGTTGTAGCATTCGTTTGCAGGAACAGTTAGAAATTATAGGTTTCACTCTGTTTTCTCCTATATTGACAGATGCAGTTAGAACTCTAAATCAAACACGGTTTGTGCTAGCTTCTTGAAACTTGACACAATAAAGTAGTTCTACGTTCTATCTCTAAGGTTTGTTTCCTCTTCTATCCTAAAGCTGGGACAGGCCAATAACACTTATACTGAAAGGGGTTGCCAAACATCCAACACACTAGAGTCTCCTGAAATCTCAACATATATTTTTTCATCCAATCTTCATGATTCTTTCAAGTATTGATCAGTACACCAATGAAACGTGGATGCCCAAGTTTTGTTCTTCTAGGTTGTAGCATTCGTTTGCAGGAACAGTTAGAAATTATAGGTTTCACTCTGTTTTATCCTATATTGACAGATGCAGTTAGAACTCTAAATCAAACACGGTTTGTGCTAGCTTCTTGAAACTTGACACAATAAAGTAGTTCTACGTTCTATCTCTAAGGTTTGTTTCCTCTTGTATCCTGAAGCTGGGACTGGCGAATAACACTTATACTGAAAGGGGTTGCCAAACTTCCAACACACTAGAGTCTCCTGAAATCTCAACATATATTTTTTCATCCAATCTTCATGATACTTTCAAGTAATGATCAGTACACCAATCCCACTTGGATGCCAAAGTTTAGTTCTCCTAGATTGAAGCATTCTTTTGGAGTAACAGTTTGAATTTTTAGGTTTCACTCTGTTTTCTCCTATATTGACAAATGTAGTTCGAACTCTAAATCAAACACGGTTTGTGCTAACTTCTTGAAACTTGAAACAGTAAAGTAGTTCTACATTCTATTTTTATTTTTTGTTTCCTCTGGATGTAGACCTAAGCAGAGACTGATGAAAGACACATTCAATGAAAGGCGTTGTTAGGCTGCCAAAATACTACAGTCTCCTGAAATCTCAACATATTTTTTTTCCGAACTTCATGATAATTTCATGTAATCAGCAGTACACCAATAAAACGTGGATGTTCAAGTTTCGTTCTAATAGCTTGAAGCATTCGTTTGCAGTAACAGTTTGAATTTTTAGTTTTCACTCTGTTTTCTCCTATATTGACAGATGTAGTTCGAACTCTAAATCAAACATGGTTTGTGCTAGCTTCTTGAAACTTGACACAATAAAGTAGTTCTACGTTCTATCTCTAAGGTTTGTTTCCTCTTGATGTAGCCTTCAGCAGAGACTGGCGAATAACACTTTCAATGAAAGGCGTTGTTAAGCTTCCAAAAAACTACCGTCTCCTGACATCTCAAAATATATTTTTTCATCCAATCTTCATGATTCTTTCAAGTATTGATCAGTACACCAATCAAACGTGGATGCCCAAGTTTTGTTCTTCTAGGTTGTAGCATTCGTTTGCAGGAACAGTTAAAAATTATAGGTTTCACTCTGTTTTCTCCTATATTGACCGATGCAGTTAGAACTCTAAATCAAACACGGTTTGTGCTAGCTTCTTGAAACTTGGCACAATAAAGTAGTTCTACGTTCTATCTCTAAGGTTTGTTTTCTCTTGTATCCTAAAGCTGGGACTGGCGAATAACACTTATACTGAAAGGGGTTGCCAAACTTCCAACACACTAGAGTCTCCTGAAATCTCAACATATATTTTTTCATCCAATCTTCATGATACTTTCAAGTAATGATCAGTACACCAATCCCAATTGGAAGCCAAAGTTTAGTTCTCCTAGATTGAAGCATTCTTTTGGAGTAACAGTTTGAATTTTTAGGTTTCACTCTGTTTTCTCCTATACTGACAAATGTAGTTTGAACTCTAAATCAAACACGGTTTGTGCTAGCTTCTTGAAACTTGAAACAGTAAAGTAGTTCGACATTCTATTTTTATTTTTTGTTTCCTCTGGATGTAGACCTAAGCAGAGACTGACGAAAGACACATTCAATGAAAGGCGTTGTTAGGCTGCCAAAATACTACAGTCTCCTGAAATCTCAACATATTTTTTTTCCGACCTTTATGATAATTTCAAGTAATGAGCAGTACACCAATAAAACGTGGATGTTCAAGTTTCGTTCTCCTAGGTTGAAGCATTCGTTTGCAGTAACAGTTTGAAATTTTAGTTTTCACTGTGTTTTCTCCTATATTGACAGATGTAGTTCGAACTCTAAATCAAACATGGTTTGTGCTAGCTTCTTGAAACTTGACACAATAAAGTAGTTCTACGTTCTATCTCTAAGGTTTGTTTCCTCTTGATGTAGCCTTAAGCAGAGACTGGCGAATAACACTTTCAATGAAAGGCGTTGTTAAGCTTCCAAAAAACTACCGTCTCCTGAAATCTCAACATACATTTTTTCATCAAATCTTCATGATTCTTTCAAGTATTGATCAGTACACCAATCAAACGTGGATGCCCAAGATTTGTTCTTCTAGGGTGTAGCATTCGTTTGCAGGAACAGTTAGAAATTATAGGTTTCACTCTGTTTTCTCCTATATTGACAGATGCAGTTCGAACTCTAAATCAAACATGGTTTGTGCTAACTTCTTGAAACTTGACACAATAAAGTAGTTCTACGTTCTATCTCTAAGGTTTGCTTCCTCTTGACGTAGCCTTAAGCAGAGACTGGCGAATAACACTTTCAATGAAAGGCGTTGTTAAGCTTCCAAAAAACTACCGTCTCCTGAAATATCAACATACATTTTTTCATCAAATCTTCATGATTCTTTCAAGTATTGATCAGTACACCAATCAAACATGGATGCCCAAGATTTGTTCTTCTAGGGTGTAGCATTCGTTTGCAGGAACAGTTAGAAATTATAGGTTTCACTACATTTTCTCCTATATTGACAGATGCAGTTAGAACTCTAAATCAAACACGGTTTGTGCTAGCTTCTTGAAACTTGAAACAGTAAAGTAGTTCTACATTCTATGTTTATTTTTTGTTTCCTCTGGATGTAGATCTCAGCAGAGACTGACGAAAGACACATTCAATTAAAGGCGTTGTTAGGCTGCCAATATACTACAGGCTCCTGAAATCTCAACATATTTTTTTTTTCTGACCTTCATGATAATTTCAAGTAATGAGCAGTACACCAATAAAACGCAGATGTTCAAGTTCCGTTCTCCTAGGTTGAAGCATTCGTTTACAGTAACAGTTTGAATTTTTAGTTTTCACTCTGTTTTCTCCTATATTGAAAGATGCAGTTCGAACTCTAAATCAAACATGGTTTGTGCTAGCTTCTTGAAACTTGACACAATAAAGTAGTTCTACGTTCTATCTCTAAGGATTGTTTCCTCTTAATGTAGCCTTAAGCAGAGACTGGCGAATAACACTTTCAATGAAAGGCGTTGTTAAGCTTCCAAAAAACTACCGTCTCCTGAAATCTCAACATACATTTTTTCATCCAATCTTCATCATTCTTTCAAGTATTGATCAGTACACCAATCAAACGTGGATGACCAAGTTTTGTTCTTCTAGGTTGTAGCATTCGTTTGCAGGAACAGTTAGAAATTTTTGGTTTCACTCTGTTTTCTCCTATATTGACAGATGCAGTTAGAACTCTAAATCAAACACGGTTTGTGCTAGCTTCTTGAAACTTGACACAATAAAGTAGTTCTACGTTCTATCTCTAAGGTTTGTTTCCTCTTGTATCCTAAAGCTGGGACTGGCGAATAACACTTATACTGAAAGGGGTTGCCAAACTTCCAACACACTAGAGTCTCCTGAAATCTCAACATATATTTTTTCATCCAATCTTCATGATACTTTCAAGTAATGATCAGTACACCAATCCCACTTGGATGCCAAATTTTAGTTCTCCTAGATTGAAGCATTCTTTTGGAGTAACAGTTTGAATTTTTAGGTTTCACTCTTTTCTCCTATATTGACCAATGGATTTCGAACTCTAAATCAAACACGGTTTGTGCTAGCTTCTTGAAACTTGAAACAGTAAAGTAGTTCTACATTCTATGTTTATTTTTTGTTTCCTCTGGATGTAGACCTCAGCAGAGACTGACGAAAGACACATTCAATGAAAGGCGTTGTTAAGCTTCCAAAAAACTACCGTCTCCTGAAAGCTCAACATATATTTTTTCATCCAATCTTCATGATTCTTTCAAGTATTAATCAGTACACCAATCAAACGTGGATGCCCAAGTTTTGTTCTTCTAGGTTGTAGCATTCGTTTGCAGGAACAGTTAGAAATTATAGGTTTCACTCTGTTTTCTCCTATATTGACAGATGCAGTTAGAACTCTAAATCAAACACGGTTTGTGCTAGCTTCTTGAAACTTGAAACAGTGAAGTAGTTCGACATTCTATTTTTATTTTTTGTTTCCTCTGGATGTAGACCTAAGCAGAGACTGACGAAAGACACATTCAATGAAAGGCGTTGTTAGGCTGCCAAAATAGTACAGTCTCCTGAAATCTCAACATATTTTTTTTTCCACCTTCATGATAATTTCAAGTAATGAGCAGTACACCAATAAAACGTGGATGCCCAAGTTTTGTTCTTCTAGGTTGTAGCATTCGTTTGCAGGAACAGTTAGAAATTATAGGTTTCACTCTGTTTTCTCCTATATTGACAGATGCAGTTAGAACTCTAAATCAAACACGGTTTGTGCTAGCTTCTTGAAACTTGGCACAATAAAGTAGTTCTACGTTCTATCTCTAATTTTTGTTTCCTCTTGTATCCTAAAGCTGGGACTGGCGAATAACACTTATACTGAAACGGGTTGCCAAACTTCCAACACATTAGAGTCTCCTGAAATCTCAACATATATTTTTTCATCCAATCTTCATGATACTTTCAAGTAATGATCAGTACACCAATCCCACTTGGATGCCAAAGTTTAGTTCTCCTAGATTGAAGCATTCTTTTGGAGTAACAGTTTGAATTTTTAGGTTTCACTCTGTTTTCTCCTATTTTGACAGATGCAGTTCGAACTCTAAATCAAACATGGTTTGTGCTAGCTTCTTGAAACTTGAAACAGTAAAGTAGTTCTACATTCTATTTTTATTTTTTGTTTCCTCTGGATGTAGACCTAAGCAGAGACTGACGAAAGACACATTCAATGAAAGGCGTTGTTAGGCTGCCAAAATACTACAGGCTCCTGAAATCTCAACATATTTTTTTTTCCGACCTTCATGATAATTTCAAGTAATGAGCAGTACACCACTAAAACGTGGATGTTCAAGTTTCGTTCTCCTAGCTTGAAGCATTCGTTTGCAGTAACAGTTTGAATTTTTAGTTTTCACTCTGTTTTCTCCTATATTGACAGATGCAGTTCGAACTCTATATCAAACATGGTTTGTGCTAGCTTCTTGAAACTTGACACAATAAAGTAGTTCTACGTTCTATCTCTAAGGTTTGTTTCCTCTTGATGTAGCCTTAAGCAGAGACCGGCGAATAACACTTTCAATGAAAGGCGTTGTTAAGCTTCCAAAAAACTACCGTCTCCTGAAACCTCAACATATATTTTTTCATCCAATCTTCATGATTCTTTCAAGTATTGATTAGTACACCAATCAAACGTGGATGCCCAATTTTTTGTTCTTCTAGGTTGTAGCATTCGTTTGCAGGAACAGTTAGAAATTATAGGTTTCACTCTGTTTTCTCCTATATTGACAGATGCAGTTAGAACTCTAAATCAAACACGGTTTGTGCTAGCTTCTTGAAACTTGAAACAGTAAAGTAGTTCGACATTCTATTTTTATATTTTGTTTCCTCTGGATGTAGACCTAAGCAGAGACTGACGAAAGACACATTCAATGAAAGGCGTTGTTAGGCTGCCAAAATAGTACAGTCTCCTGAAATCTCAACATATTTTTTTTTCCGACCTTCATGATAATTTCAAGTAATGAGCAGTACACCAATAAAACGTGGATGCCCAAGTTTTGTTCTTCTAGGTTGTAGCATTCGTTTGCAGGAACAGTTAGAAATTATAGGTTTCACTCTGTTTTCTCCTATATTGACAGATGCAGTTAGAACTCTAAATCAAACACGGTTTGAGCTAGCTTCTTGAAACTTGGCACAATAATTTAGTTCTACGTTCTATCTCTAAGGTTTGTTTCCTCTTGTATTCTAAAGCTGGGACTGGCGAATAACACTTATACTGAAAGGGGTTGCCAAACTTCCAACACACTAGAGTCTCCTGAAATCTCAACATATATTTTTTCATCCTATCTTCATGATACTTTCAAGTAATGATCAGTACACCAATCCCACTTGGATGCCAAAGTTTTGTTCTCCTAGATTGAAGCATTCTTTTGGAGTAATAGTTTGAATTTTTAGGTTTCACTCTGTTTTCTCCTATATTGACAAATGCAGTTCGAACTCTAAATCAAACATGGTTTGTGCTAGCTTCTTGAATCTTGAAACAGTAAAGTAGTTCTACATTCTATTTTTATTTTTTGTTTCCTCTGGATGTAGACCTAAGCAGAGACTGACGAAGACACATTCAATGAAAGGCGTTGTTAGGCTGCCAAAATAATACAGGCTCCTGAAATCTCAACATATTTTTTTTTCCGACCTTCATGATAATTTCAAGTAATGAGCAGTACACCAATAAAACGTGGATGTTGAAGTTCCGTTCTCCTAGGTTGAAGCATTCGTTTGCAGTAACAGTTTGAATTTTTAGTTTTCACTCTGTTTTCTCCTATATTGACAGATGCAGTTCGAACTCTAAATCAAACATGGTTTGTGCTAGCTTCTTGAAACTTGACACAATAAAGTAGTTCTACGTTCTATCTCTAAGGTTTGTTTCCTCTTGATGTAGCCTTAAGCGGAGACCGGCGAATAACACTTTCAATGAAAGGCGTTGTTAAGCTTCCAAAAAACTACCGTCTCCTGAAATCTCAACATATATTTTTTCATCCAATCTTCATGATTCTTTCAAGTATTGATCAGTACACCAATCAATCGTTGATGCCCAAGTTTTGTTCTTCTAGGTTGTAGCATTCGTTTGCAGGAACAGTTAGAAATTATAGGTTTCACTCTGTTTTCTCCTATATTGACAGATGCAGTTAGAACTCTAAATCAAACACGGTTTGTGCTAGCTTCTTGAAACTTGACACAATAAAGTAGTTCTACGTTCTATCTCTAAGGTTTGTTTCCTCTTGTATCCTAAAGCTGGGACTGGCGAATAACACTTATACTGAAAGGGGTTGCCAAACTTCCAACACACTAGAGTCTCCTGAAATCTCAACATATATTTTTTCATCCAATCTTCATGATACTTTCAAGTAAAGATCAGTACACCATTCCCACTTGGATTCCAAAGTTTAGTTCTCCTAGATTGAAGCATTCTTTTGGAGTAACAGTTTGAATTTTTAGGTTTCACTCTGTTTTCTCCTATATTGACAAATGTAGTTCGAACTCTAAATCAAACAGGGTTTGTGCTAGCTTCTTGAAACTTGAAACAGTAAAGTAGTACAACATTCTATTTTTATTTTTTGTTTCCTCTGGATGTAGACCTAAGCAGAGACTGACGAAAGACACATTCAATGAAAGGCGTTGTTAGGCTGCCAAAATACTACAGTCTCCTGAAATCTCAACATATTTTTTTTTCCCACTTTCATGATAATTTCATGTAATCAGCAGTACACCAATAAAACGTGGATGTTCAAGTTTCGTTCTCCTAGCTTGAAGCATTCGTTTGCAGTAACAGTTTGAATTTTTAGTTTTCACTCTGTTTTCTCCTATATTGACAGATGCAGTTCGAACTCTAAATCAAACATGGTTTGTGCTAGCTTCTTGAAACTTGACACAATAAAGTAGTTCTACGTTCTATCTCTAAGGATTGTTTCCTCTTGATGTAGCCTTAAGCAGAGACTGGCGAATAACACTTTCAATGAAAGGCGTTGTTAAGCTTCCAAAAAACTACCGTCTCCTGAAATATCAACATATACTTTTTCATCCAATCTTCATGATTCTTTCAAGTGTTGATCAGTACACCAATCAAACGTGGATGCTCAAGTTTTGTTCTTCTAGGTTGTAGCATTCGTTTGCAGGAACAGTTAGAAATTATAGGTTTCACTCTGTTTTCTCCTATATTGACAGATGCAGGTAGAAGTCTAATCAAACACGGTTTGTGCTAGCTTCTTGAAACTTGACACAATAAAGTAGTTCTAAGTTCTATCTCTAAGGTTTGTTTCCTCTTGTATCCTAAAGCTGGGACTGGCGAATAACACTTATACTGAAAGGGGTTGCCAAACTTCCAACACACTAGAGTCTCCTGAAACCTCAACATATATTTTTTCATCCAATCTTCATGATACTTTCAAGTAATGATCAGTACACCAATCCCACTTGGATGCCAAAGTTTAGTTCTCCTAGATGGAAGCATTCTTTTGGAATAACAGCTTGAATTTTTAGGTTTCACTCTGTTTTCTCCTATATTGACAAATGTAGTTCGAACTCTAAATCAAACACGGTTTGTGCTAGCTTCTAGAAACTTGAAACAGTAAAGTAGTTCTACATTCTATTTTTATTTTTTGTTTCCTCTGGATGTAGACCTAAGCAGAGACTGACGAAAGACACATTCAATCAAAGGCGTTGTTAGGCTGCCAAAATACTACAGTCTACTGAAATCTCAACATATTTTTTTTCCGACCTTCATGATAATTTCAAGTAATCAGCAGTACACCAATAAAACGTGGATGTTCAAGTTTCGTTCTCCTAGGTTGAAGCATTCGTTTGCAGTAACAGTTTGAATTTTTAGTTTTCACTCTGTTTTCTCCTATATTGACAGATGCAGTTCGAACTGTAAATCAAACATGGTTTGTGCTAGCTTCTTGAAACTTGACACAATGAAGTAGTTCTACGTTCTATCTCTAAGGTTTGTTTCCTCTTGATGTAGCCTTAAGCAGAGACTGGCGAATAACACTTTCAATGAAAGGCGTTGTTAAGCTTCCAAAAAACTACCGTCTCCTGAAATCTCAACATATATTTTTTCATCCAATCTTCATGATTCTTTCAAGTATTGATCAGTACACCAATCAAACGTGGATGCCCAAGTTTTGTTCTTCTAGGTTGTAGCATTCGTTTGCAGGAACAGTTAGAAATTATAGGTTTCACTCTGTTTTCTCCTATATTGACAGATGCAGTTAGAACTCTAAATCAAACACGGTTTGTGCTAGCTTCTTGAAACTTGACACAATAAAGTAGTTCTACGTTCTATCTCTAAGGTTTGTTTCCTCTTGTATCCTAAAGCTGGGACTGGCGAATAACACTTATACTGAAAGGGGTTGCCAAACTTCCAACACACTAGAGTCTCCTGAAATCTCAACATATATTTTTTCATCCAATCTTCATGATACTTTCAAGTAATGATCAGTACACCAATCCCACTTGGATGCCAAAGTTTAGTTCTCCTAGATTCAAGCATTCTTTTGGAGTAACAGTTTGAATTTTTAGGTTTCACTCTGTTTTCTCCTATATTGACAAATGTAGTTCGAACTCTAAATCAAACACGGTTTGTGCTAGCTTCTTGAAACTTGAAACAGTAAAGTAGTTCTACATTCTATTTTTATTTTTTGTTTCCTCTGGATGTAGACCTAAGCAGAGACTGACGAAAGACACATTCAATGAAAGGCGTTGTTAGGCTGCCAAAATACTACAGTCTCCTGAAATCTCAACATATTTTTTTTTCCGACCTTCATGATAATTTCATGGAATCAGCAGTACACCAATAAAACGTGAATGTTCAAGTTTCGTTCTCCTAGCTTGAAGCATTCGTTTGCAGTAACAGTTTGAATTTTTAGTTTTCACTCTGTTTTCTCCTATATTGACAGATGCAGTTCGAACTCTAAATCAAACATGGTTTGTGCTAGCTTCTTGAAACTTGACACAATAAAGTAGTTCTACGTTCTATCTCTAAGGTTTGTTTCCTCTTGATGTAGCCTTAAGCAGAGACTGGCGAATAACACTTTCAATGAAAGGCGTTGTTAAGCTTCCAAAAAACTACCGTCTCCTGAAATCTCAACATATACTTTTTCATCCAATCTTCATGATTCTTTCAAGTGTTGATCAGTACACCAATCAAACGTGGATGCTCAGGTTTTGTTCTTCTAGGTTGTAGCATTCGTTTGCAGGAACAGTTAGAAATTATAGGTTTCACTCTGTTTTCTCCTATATTGACAGATGCAGGTAGAAGTCTAATCAAACACGGTTTGTGCTAGCTTCTTGAAACTTGACACAATAAAGTAGTTCTAAGTTCTATCTCTAAGGTTTGTTTCCTCTTGTATCCTAAAGCTGGGACTGGCGAATAACACTTATACTGAAAGGGGTTGCCAAACTTCCAACACACTAGAGTCTCCTGAAACCTCAACATATATTTTTTCATCCAATCTTCATGATACTTTCAAGTAATGATCAGTACACCAATCCCACTTGGATGCCAAAGTTTAGTTCTCCTAGATTGAAGCATTCTTTTGGAATAACAGCTTGAATTTTTAGGTTTCACTCTGTTTTCTCCTATATTGACAAATGTAGTTCGAACTCTAAATCAAACACGGTTTGTGCTAGCTTCTAGAAACTTGAAACAGTAAAGTAGTTCTACATTCTATTTTTATTTTTTGTTTCCTCTGGATGTAGACCTAAGCAGAGACTGACGAAAGACACATTCAATCAAAGGCGTTGTTAGGCTGCCAAAATACTACAGTCTACTGAAATCTCAACATATTTTTTTTCCGACCTTCATGATAATTTCAAGTAATCAGCAGTACACCAATAAAACGTGGATGTTCAAGTTTCGTTCTCCTAGGTTGAAGCATTCGTTTGCAGTAACAGTTTGAATTTTTAGTTTTCACTCTGTTTTCTCCTATATTGACAGATGCAGTTCGAACTCTAAATCAAACATGGTTTGTGCTAGCTTCTTGAAACTTGACACAATAAAGTAGTTCTACGTTCTATCTCTAAGGTTTGTTTCCTCTTGATGTAGCCTTAAGCAGAGACTGGCGAATAACACTTTCAATGAAAGGCGTTGTTAAGCTTCCAAAAAACTACCGTCTCCTGAAATCTCAACATATATTTTTTCATCCAATCTTCATGATTCTTTCAAGTATTGATCAGTACACCAATCAAACGTGGATGCCCAAGTTTTGTTCTTCTAGGTTGTAGCATTCGTTTGCAGGAACAGTTAGAAATTATAGGTTTCACTCTGTTTTCTCCTATATTGACAGATGCAGTTAGAACTCTAAATCAAACACGGTTTGTGCTAGCTTCTTGAAACTTGACACAATAAAGTAGTTCTACGTTCTATCTCTAAGATTATTTCCTCTTGTATCCTAAAGCTGGGACTGGCGAATAACACTTATACTGAAAGGGGTTGCCAAACTTCCAACACACTAGAGTCTCCTGAAATCTCTACATATATTTTTTCATCCAATCTTCATGATACTTTCAAGTAATGATCAGTACACCAATCCCACTTGGATGCCAAAGTTTAGTTCTCCTAGATTCAAGCATTCTTTTGGAGTAACAGTTTGAATTTTTAGGTTTCACTCTGTTTTCTCCTATATTGACAAATGTAGTTCGAACTCTAAATCAAACACGGTTTGTGCTAGCTTCTTGAAACTTGAAACAGTAAAGTAGTTCTACATTCTATTTTTATTTTTTGTTTCCTCTGGATTGAGACCTAAGCAGAGACTGACGCAAGACACATTCAATGAAAGGCGTTGTTAGGCTGCCAAAATACTTCAGTCTCCTGAAATCTCAACATATTTTTTTTTCCGACCTTCATGATAATTTCATGGAATCAGCAGTACACCAATAAAACGTGAATGTTCAAGTTTTGTTCTCCTAGCTTGAAGCATTCGTTTGCAGTAACAGTTTGAATTTTTAGTTTTCACTCTGTTTTCTCCTATATTGACAGATGCAGTTCGAACTCTATATCAAACATGGTTTGTGCTAGCTTCTTGAAACTTGACACAATAAAGTAGTTCTACGTTCTATCTCTAAGGTTTGTTTCCTCTTGATGTAGCCTTAAGCAGAGACCGGCGAATAACACTTTCAATGAAAGGCGTTGTTAAGCTTCCAAAAAACTACCGTCTCCTGAAACCTCAACATATATTTTTTCATCCAATCTTCATGATTCTTTCAAGTATTGATTAGTACACCAATCAAACGTGGATGCCCAATTTTTGTTCTTCTAGGTTGTAGCATTCGTTTGCAGGAACAGTTAGAAATTATAGGTTTCACTCTGTTTTCTCCTATATTGACAGATGCAGTTAGAACTCTAAATCAAACACGGTTTGTGCTAGCTTCTTGAAACTTGAAACAGTAAAGTAGTTCGACATTCTATTTTTATATTTTGTTTCCTCTGGATGTAGACCTAAGCAGAGACTGACGAAAGACACATTCAATGAAAGCCGTTGTTAGGCTGCCAAAATAGTACAGTCTCCTGAAAGCTCAACATATTTTTTTTTCCGACCTTCATGATAATTTCAAGTAATGAGCAGTACACCAATAAAACGTGGATGCCCAAGTTTTGTTCTTCTAGGTTGTAGCATTCGTTTGCAGGAACAGTTAGAAATTATAGGTTTCACTCTGTTTTCTCCTATATTGATAGATGCAGTTAGAACTCTAAATCAAACACGGTTTGTGCTAGCTTCTTGAAACTTGGCACAATAATTTAGTTCTACGTTCTATCTCTAAGGTTTGTTTCCTCTTGTATCCTAAAGCTGGGACTGGCGAATAACACTTATACTGAAAGGGGTTGCCAAACTTCCAACACACTAGAGTCTCCTGAAATCTCAACATATATTTTTTCATCCTATCTTCATGATACTTTCAAGTAATGATCAGTACACCAATCCCACTTGGATGCCAAAGTTTTGTTCTCCTAGATTGAAGCATTCTTTTGGAGTAACAGTTTGAATTTTTAGGTTTCACTCCGTTTTCTCCTATATTGACAAATGCAGTTCGAACTCTAAATCAAACATGGTTTGTGCTAGCTTCTTGAATCTTGAAACAGTAAAGTAGTTCTACATTCTATTTTTATTTTTTGTTTCCTCTGGATGTAGACCTAAGCAGAGACTGACGAAAGACACATTCAATGAAAGGCGTTGTTAGGCTGCCAAAATACTACAGGCTCCTGAAATCTCAACATATTTTTTTTTCCGACCTTCATGATAATTTCAAGTAATGAGCAGTACACCAATAAAACGTGGATGTTGAAGTTCCGTTCTCCTAGGTTGAAGCATTCGTTTGCAGTAACAGTTTGAAATTTTAGTTTTCACTCTGTTTTCTCCTATATTGACAGATGCAGTTCGAACTCTAAATCAAACATGGTTTGTGCTAGCTTCTTGAAACTTGACACAATAAACTAGTTCTACGTTCTATCTCTAAGGTTTGTTTCCTCTTGATGTAGCCTTAAGCAGAGACCGGCGAATAACACTTTCAATGAAAGGCGTTGTTAAGCTTCCAAAAAACTACCGTCTTCTGAAATCTCAACATATATTTTTTCATCCAATCTTCATGATTCTTTCAAGTATTGATCAGTACACCAATCAATCGTGGATGCCCAAGTTTTGTTCTTCTAGGTTGTAGCATTCGTTTGCAGGAACAGTTAGAAATTATAGGTTTCACTCTGTTTTATCCTATATTGACAGATGCAGTTAGAACTCTAAATCAAACACGGTTTTTGCTACCTTCTTGAAACTTGACACAATAAAGTAGTTCTACGTTCTATCTCTAAGGTTTGTTTCCTCTTGTATCCTAAAGCTGGGACTGGCGAATGACACTTATACTGAAAGGGGTTACCAAACTTCCAACACACTAGAGTCTCCTGAAATCTCAACATATATTTTTTCATCCAATCTTCATGATACTTTCAAGTAATGATCAGTACACCAATCCCACTTGGATGCCAAAGTTTAGTTCTCCTAGATTGAAGCATTCTTTTGGAGTAACAGTTTGAATTTTTAGGTTTCACTCTGTTTTCTCCTATATTGACAAATGTAGTTCGAACTCTAAATCAAACACGGTTTGTGCTAGCTTCTTGAAACTTGAAACAGTAAAGTAGTTCTTCATTCTATTTTTATTTTTTGTTTCCTCTGGATGTAGATCTAAGCAGAGACTGACGAAAGACACATTCAATGAAAAGCGTTGTTAGGCTGCCAAAATACTACAGGCTCCTGAAAAATCAACATATTTTTTTTTCCGACCTTCATGATGATTTCAAGTAATGAGCAGTACACCAATAAAACGTGGATGTTCAAGTTCCGTTTTCCTAGGTTGAAGCATTCGTTGGCAGTAACAGTTTGAATTTTTAGTTTTCACTCTGTTTTCTCCTACATTGACAGATGCAGTTCGAACTCTAAATCAAACATGGTTTGTGCTAGCTTCTTGAAACTTGATACAATAAAGTAGTTCTAAGTTCTATCTCTAAGGTTTGTTTCCTCTTGATGTAGCCTTAAGCAGAGACCGGCGAATAACACTTTCAATGAAAGGCGTTGTTAAGCTTCCAAAAAACTACAGTCTCCTGAAACCTCAACATATATTTTTTCATCCAATCTTCATGATTCTTTCAAGTATTGATCAGTACACCAATCAAACGTGGATGCCCAAGTTTTGTTCTTCTAGGTTGTAGCATTCGTTTGCAGGAACAGTTAGAAATTATAGGTTTCACTCTTTTTTCTCCTATATTGACAGATGCAGTTAGAACTCTAAATCAAACACGGTTTGTGCTAGCTTCTTGAAACTTGACACAATAAAGTAGTTCTACGTTCTATCTCTAAGGATTGTTTCCTCTTGTATCCTAAAGCTGGGACTGGCGAATAACACTTATACTGAAAGGGGTTACCAAACTTCCAACACACTAGAGTCTCCTGAAATCTCAACATATATTTTTTCATCCTATCTTCATGATACTTTCAAGTAATGATCAGTACACCAATCCCACTTGGATGCCAAAGTTTAGTTCTCCTAGATTGAAGCATTCTTTTGGAGTAACAGTTTGAATTTTTAGGTTTCACTCTGTTTTCTCCTATATTGACAAATGTAGTTCGAAATCTAAATCAAACACGGTTTGTGCTAGCTTCTTGAAACTTGAAACAGTAAAGTAGTTCTACATTCTATATTTATTTTTTGTTTCCTCTGGATTGAGACCTAAGCAGAGACTGACGAAAGACACATTCAATGAAAGGCGTTGTTAGGCTGCCAAAATACTACAGTCTCCTGAAATCTCAACAAATTTTTTTTTCCGACCTTCATGATAATTTCATGTAATCAGCAGTACACCAATAAAACGTGGATGTTCAAGTTTCGTTCTCCTAGGTTGAAGCATTCGTTTGCAGTAACAGTTTGAATTTTTAGTTTTCACTCTGTTTTCTCCTATATTGACAGATGCAGTTCGAACTCTAAATCAAACATGGTTTGTGCTAGCTTCTTGAAACTTGACACAATAAAGTAGTTCTACGTTCTATCTCTAAGGTTTGTTTCCTCTTGATGTAGCCTTAAGCAGAGACTGGCGAATAACACTTTCAATGAAAGGCGTTGTTAAGCTTCCAAAAAACTACCATCTCCTGAAATCTCAACATATATTTTTTCATCCAATCTTCATGATTCTTTCAAGTATTGATCAGTACACCAATCAAACGTGGATGCCCAAGTTTTGTTCTTCTAGGTTGTAGCATTCGTTTGCAGGAACAGTTAGAAATTATAGGTTTCACTCTGTTTTCTCCTATATTGACAGATGCAGTTAGAACTCTAAATCAAACACGGTTTGTGCTAGCTTCTTGAAACTTGACACAATAAAGTAGTTCTACGTTCTATCTCTAAGGTTTGTTTCCTCTTGTATCCTAAACTGGGACTGGCGAATAACACTTATACTGAAAGGGGTTGCCAAACTTCCAACACACTAGAGTCTCGTGAAATCTCAACATATATTTTTTCATCCAATCTTCATTATACTTTCAAGTAAAGATCAGTACACCATTCCCACTTGGATTCCAAAGTTTAGTTCTCCTAGATTGAAGCATTCTTTTGGAGTAACAGTTTGAATTTTTAGGTTTCACTCTGTTTTCTCCTATATTGACAAATGTAGTTCGAACTCTAAATCAAACATTGTTTGTGCTAGCTTCTTGAAACTTGGAACAGTAAAGTAGTACAACATTCTATTTTTATTTTTTGTTTCCTCTGGATGTAGACCTAAGCAGAGACTGACGAAAGACACATTCAATGAAAGGCGTTGTTAGGCTGCCAAAATACTACAGTCTCCTGAAATCTCAACATATTTTTTTTTCCGACTTTCATGATAATTTCATGTAATCAGCAGTACACCAATAAAACGTGGATGTTCAAGTTTCGTTCTCCTAGCTTGAAGCATTCGTTTACAGTAACAGTTTGAATTTTTAGTTTTCACTCTGTTTTCTCCTATATTGACAGATGCAGTTCGAACTCTAAATCAAACATGGTTTGTGCTAGCTTCTTGAAACTTGACACAATAAAGTAGTTCTACGTTCTATCTCTAAGGTTTGTTTCCTCTTGATGTAGCCTTAAGCAGAGACTGGCGAATAACACTTTCAATGAAAGGCGTTGTTAAGCTTCCAAAAAACTACCGTCTCCTGAAATCTCAACATATATTTTTTCATCCAAACTTCATGATTCTTTCAAGTATTGATCAGTACACCAATCAAACGTGGATGCCCAAGTTTTGTTCTTCTAGGTTGTAGCATTCGTTTGCAGTAACAGTTTGAATTTTTAGTTTTGACTCTGTTTTCTCCTATATTGACAGATGCAGTTCGAACTCTAAATCAAACATGGTTTGTGCTAGCTTCTTGAAACTTGACACAATAAAGTAGTTCTACGTTCTATCTCTAAGGTTTGTTTCTTCTTGATGTAGCCTTAAGCAGAGACTGGCGAATAACACTTTCAATGAAACGCGTTGTTAAGCTTCCAAAAAACTACCGTCTCCTGAAATCTCAACATACATTTTTTCATCCAATCTTCATGATTCTTTCAAGTATTGATCAGTACACCAATCAAACGTGGATGCCCACTTTTTGTTCTTCTAGGTTGTAGCATTCGTTTGCAGGAACAGTTAGAAATTATAGGTTTCACTCTGTTTTCTCCTATATTGACAGATGCAGTTAGAACTCTAAATCAAACACGGTTTGTGCTAGCTTCTTGAAACTAAACACAGTAAAGTAGTTCTACGTTCTATCTCTAAGGTTTGTTTCCTTTGTATCCTAAAGCTGGGACTGGTGAATAACACTTATACTGAAAGGGGTTGCCAAACTTCCAACACACTAGAGTCTCCTGAAATCTCAACATATATTTTTTCATCCAATCTTCATGATACTTTCAAGTAATGATCAGTACACCAATCCCACTTGGATGCCAAAGTTTAGTTCTCCTAGATTCAAGCATTCTTTTGGAGTAACAGTTTGAATTTTTAGGTTTCACTCTGTTTTCTCCTATATTGACAAATGTAGTTCGAACTCTAAATCAAACACGGTTTGTGCTAGCTTCTTGAAACTTTAAACAGTAAAGTAGTTCTACATTCTATTTTTATTTTTTGTTTCCTCTGGATGTAGACCTAAGCAGAGACTGATGAAAGACACATTCAATGAAAGGCGTTGTTAGGCTGCCAAAATACTACAGTCTCCTGAAATCTCAACATATTTTTTTTTCCGACCTTCATGATAATTTCAAGTAATGAGAAGTACACCAATAAAACGTGGATGTTCAAGTTCCGTTCTCCTAGGTTGAAGCATTCGTTTGCAGTAACAGTTTGAATTTTTAGTTTTCACTCTGTTTTCTCCTGTATTGACAGATGCAGTTCGAACTCTAAATCAAACATGGTTTGTGCTAGCTTCTTGAAACTTCACACAATAAAGTAGTTCTACGTTCTTTCTCTAAGGTTTGTTTCCTCTTGATGCAGCCTTAAGCAGAGACTGGCGAATAACACTTTCAATGAAAGGCGTTGTTAAGCTTCCAAAAAACTACCGTCTCCTGAAATCTCAACATACATTTTTTCATCCAATCTTCATCATTCTTTCAAGTATTGATCAGTACACCAATCAAACGTGGATGACCAGGTTTTGTTCTTCTAGGTTGTAGCATTCGTTTGCAGGAACAGTTAGAAATTATAGGTTTCACTCTGTTTTCTCCTATATTGACAGATGCAGTTAGAACTCTAAATCAAACACGGTTAGTGCTAGCTTCTTGAAACTTGACACAATAAAGTACTTCTACGTTCTATCACTAAGGTTTGTTTCCTCTTGTATCCCAAAGCTGGGACTGGCGAATAACACTTATACTGAAAGGGGTTGCCAAATTTCCAACACACTAGAGTCTCCTGAAATCTCAACATATATTTTTTCATCCAATCTTCATGATACTTTCAAGTAATGATCAGTACACCATTCCCACTTGGATGCCAAAGTTTAGTTCTCCTAGATTGAAGCATTCTTTTGGAGTAACAGTTTGAATTTTTAGGTTTCCCTCTGTTTTCTCCTATATTGACAAATGTAGTTCGAACTCTAAATCAAACAGGGTTTGTCCTAGCTTCTTGAAACTTGAAACAGTAAAGTAGTTCTACATTCTATTTTTATTTTTTTGTTTCCTCTGGATGTAGACCTAAGCAGAGTCTGACGAAAGACTCATTCAATGAAATGCGTTGTTAGGCTGCCAAAATACTACAGGCTCCTGAAATCTCAACATATTTTTTTTTCCGACCTTCATGATAATATCAAGTAATCAGCAGTACACCAATAAAACGTGGATGTTCAAGTTTCGTTCTCCTAGGTTGATGCATTCGTTTGCAGTAACCGTTTGAATTTTTAGTTTTCACTCTGTTTTCTCCTATATTGACAGATGCAGTTCGAACTCTAAATCAAACATGGTTAGTGCTAGCTTCTTGAAACTTGAACAATAAAGTAGTTCTACGTTCTATCTCTAAGGTTTGTTTCCTCTTGTATCCTAAATCTGGGACTGTCGAATAACACTTATACTGAAAGGGGTTGCCAAACTTCCAACACACTAGAGTCTCCTGAAATCTCAACATATTTTTTTTCCGACCTTCATGATAATTTCAAGTAATCAGCAGTACACCAATAAAACGTGGATGTTCAAGTTCCATTCTCCTAGGTTGAAGCATTCGTTTGCAGTAACAGTTTGAATTTTTAGTTTTCACTCTGTTTTCTCCGATATTGACAGATGCAGTTCGAACTCTAAATCAATCATGGTTTGCGCTAGCTTCTTGAAACTTGACACAATAAAGTAGTTCTACGTTCTATCTCTAAGGTTTGTTTCTTCTTGATGTAGCCTTAAGCAGAGACTGGCGAATAACACTTTCAATGAAAGGCGTTGTTAAGCTTCCAAAAAACTACCGTCTCCTGAAATCTCAACATATATTTTTTCATCCAAACTTCATGATTCTTTCAAGTATTGATCAGTACACCAATCAAACGTGGATGCCCAAGTTTTGTTCTTCTAGGTTGTAGCATTCGTTTGCAGTAACAGTTTGAATTTTTAGTTTTCACTCTGTTTTCTCCTATATTGACAGATGCAGTTCGAACTCTAAATCAAACATGGTTTGTGCTAGCTTCTTGAAACTTGACACAATAAAGTAGTTCTACGTTCTATCTCTAAGGTTTGTTTCCTCTTGATGTAGCCTTAAGCAGAGACTGGCGAATAACACTTTCAATGAAAGGCGTTGTTAAGCTTCCAAAAAACTACCGTCTCCTGAAATCTCAACATACATTTTTTCATCCAATATTCATGATTCTTTCAAGTACTGATCAGTACACCAATCAAACGTGGATGCCCACTTTTTGTTCTTCTAGGTTGTAGCATTCGTTTGCAGGAACAGTTAGAAATTATAGGTTTCATTCTGTTTTCTCCTATATTGACAGATGCAGTTAGAACTCTAAATCAAACACGGTTTGGGCTAGCTTCTTGAAACTAAACACAGTAAAGTAGTTCTACGTTCTATCTCTAAGGTTTGTTTCCTCTTGTATCCTAAAGCTGGGACTGGTGAATAACACTTATACTGAAAGGGGTTGCCAAACTTCCAACACACTAGAGTCTCCTGAAATCTCAACATATATTTTTTCATCCAATCTTCATGATACTTTCAAGTAATGATCAGTACACCAATCCCACTTGGATGCCAAAGTTTAGTTCCTTTAGATTCAAGCATTCTTTTGGAGTAACAGTTTGAATTTTTAGGTTTCACTCTGTTTTCTCCTATATTGACAAATGTAGTTCGAACTCTAAATCAAACACGGTTTGTGCTAGCTTCTTGAAACTTGAAACAGTAAAGTAGTTCTACATTCTATTTTTATTTTTTGTTTCCTCTGGATGTAGACCTAAGCAGAGACTGACGAAAGACACATTCAATGAAAGGCGTTGTTAGGCTGCCAAAATACTACAGTCTCCTGAAATCTCAACATATTTTTTTTCCGACCTTCATGATAATTTCATGTAATCAGCAGTACACCAATAAAACGTGGATGTTCAAGTTTCGTTCTCCTAGGTTGAAGCATTCGTTTACAGTAACAGTTTGAATTTTTAGTTTTCACTCTGTTTCTCCTATATTGACAGATGCAGTTCGAACTCTAAATCAAACATGGTTTGTGCTAGCCTCTTGAAACTTGACACAATAAAGTAGTTCTACGTTCTATCTCTAAGGTTTGTTTCCTCTTGATGTAGCCTTAAGCAGAGACTGGCGAATAACACTTTCAATGAAAGGCGTTGTTAAGCTTCCAAAAAACTACCGTCTCCTGAAATATCAACATATACTTTTTCAATCCAATCTTCATGATTCTTTCAAGTATTGATCAGTACACCAATCAAACGTGGATGCCCAAATTTTGTTCCTCTAGGTTGCAGCATTCGTTTGCAGGAACAGTTAGAAATTATAGGTTTCACTCTGTTTTCTCCTATATTGACAGATGCAGTTAGAACTCTAAATCAAACACGGTTTGTGCTAGCTTCTTGAAACTTGACACAGTAAAGTAGTTCTACGTTTTATCTCTAAAGTTTGTTTCCTCTTGTATCCTAAAGCTGGGACTGGCGAATAACACTTATACTGAAAGGGGTTGCCAAACTTCCAACACACTAGAGTCTCCTGAAATCTCAACATATATTTTTTTCATCCAATCTTCATGATACTTTCAAGTAATGATCAGTACACCAATCCTACTTGGATGCAAAAGTTTAGTTTCTCCTAGATTGAAGCATTCTTTTGGAGTAACAGTTTGAATTTTTAGGTTTCACTCTGTTTTCTCCTATATTGACAAATGTAGTTCGAACTCTAAATCAAACACGGTTTGTGCTAGCTTCTTGAAACTTGAAACAGTAAAGTAGTTCTACATTCTATTTTTACTTTTTGTTTCCTCTGGATGTAGACCTAAGCAGAGACTGATGAAAGACACATTCAATGAAAGGCGTTGTTAGGCTGCCAAAATACTACAGTCTCCTGAAATCTCAACATATTTTTTTTTCCGACCTTCATGATAATTTCAAGTAATGAGAAGTACACCAATAAAACGTGGATGTTCAAGTTCCGTTCTCCTAGGTGGAAGCATTCGTTTGCAGTAACAGTTTGAATTTTTAGTTTTCACTCTGTTTTCTCCTGTATTGACAGATGCAGTTCGAACTCTAAATCAAACATGGTTTGTGCTAGCTTCTTGAAACTTCACACAATAAAGTAGTTCTACGTTCTTTCTCTATGGTTTGTTTCCTCTTGATGCAGCCTTAAGCAGAGACTGGCGAATAACACTTTCAATGAAAGGCGTTGTTAAGCTTCCAAAAAACTACCGTCTCCTGAAATCTCAACATACATTTTTTAATCCAATCTTTCATGATTCTTTCAAGTATTGATCAGTACACCAATCAAACGTGGATGACCAGGTTTTGTTCTTCTAGGTTGTAGCATTCGTTTGCAGGAACAGTTAGAAATTATAGGTTTCACTCTGTTTTCTCCTATATTGACAGATGCAGTTAGAACTCTAAATCAAACACGGTTAGTGCTAGCTTCTTGAAACTTGACACAATAAAGTACTTCTACGTTCTATCACTAAGGTTTGTTTCCTCTTGTATCCCAAAGCTGGGACTGGCGAATAACACTTATACTGAAAGGGGTTGCCAAATTTCCAACACACTAGAGTCTCCTGAAATCTCAACATATATTTTTTCATCCAATCTTCATGATACTTTCAAGTAATGATCAGTACACTATTCCCACTTGGATGCCAAAGTTTAGTTCTCCTAGATTGAAGCATTCTTTTGGAGTAACAGTTTGAATTTTTAGGTTTCCTCTGTTTTCTCCTATATTGACAAATGTAGTTCGAACTCTAAATCAAACAGGGTTTGTCCTAGCTTCTTGAAACTTGAAACAGTAAAGTAGTTCTACATTCTATTTTTATTTTTTTGTTTCCTCTGGATGTAGACCTAAGCAGAGTCTGACGAAAGACTCATTCAATGAAATGCGATGTTAGGCTGCCAAAATACTACAGGCTCCTGAAATCTCAACATATTTTTTTTCCGACCTTCATGATAATATCAAGTAATCAGCAGTACACCAATAAAACGTGGATGTTCAAGTTTCGTTCTCCTAGGTTGATGCATTCGTTTGCAGTAACAGTTTGAATTTTTAGTTTTCACTCTGTTTTCTCCTATATTGACAGGTGCAGTTCGAACTCTAAATCAAACATGGTTAGTGCTAGCTTCTTGAAACTTGACACAATAAAGTAGTTCTACGTTCTATCTCTAAGGTTTGTTTCCTCTTGTATCCTAAATCTGGGACTGGCGAATAACACTTATACTGAAAGGGGTTGCCAAACTTCCAACACACTAGAGTCTCCTGAAATCTCAACATATTTTTTTTCCGACCTTCATGATAATTTCAAGTAATCAGCAGTACACCAATAAAACGTGGATGTTCAAGTTCCATTCTCCCTAGGTTGAAGCATTCGTTTGCAGTAACAGTTTGAATTCTTAGTTTTCACTCTGTTTTCTCCGATATTGACAGATGCAGTTCGAACTCTAAATCAATCATGGTTTGCGCTAGCTTCTTGAAACTTGACACAATAAAGTAGTTCTACGTTCTATCTCTAAGGTTTGTTTCTTCTTGATGTAGCCTTAAGCAGAGACTGGCGAATAACACTTCAATGAAAGGCGTTGTTAAGCCTTCCAAAAAACTACCGTCTCCTGAAATCTCAACATATATTTTTTCATCCAAACTTCATGATTCTTTCAAGTATTGATCAGTACACCAATCAAACGTGGATGCCCAAGTTTGTTCTTCTAGGTTGTAGCATTCGTTTGCAGTAACAGTTTGAATTTTTAGTTTTCACTCTGTTTTCTCCTATATTGACAGATGCAGTTCGAACTCTAAATCAAACATGGTTTGTGCTAGCTTCTTGAAACTTGACACAATAAAGTAGTTCTACGTTCTATCTCTAAGGTTTGTTTCCTCTTGATGTAGCCTTAAGCAGAGACTGGCGAATAACACTTTCAATGAAAGGCGTTGTTAAGCTTCCAAAAAACTACCGTCTCCTGAAATCTCAACATACATTTTTTCATCCAATATTCATGATTCTTTCAAGTACTGATCAGTACACCAATCAAACGTGGATGCCCACTTTTTGTTCTTCTAGGTTGTAGCATTCGTTTGCAGGAACAGTTAGAAATTATAGGTTTCATTCTGTTTTCTCCTATATTGACAGATGCAGTTAGAACTCTAAATCAAACACGGTTTGTGCTAGCTTCTTGAAACTAAACACAGTAAAGTAGTTCTACGTTCTATCTCTAAGGTTGTTTCCTCTTGTATCCTAAAGCTGGGACTGGTGAATAACACTTATACTGAAAGGGGTTGCCAAACTTCCAACACACTAGAGTCTCCTGAAATCTCAACATATATTTTTTCATCCAATCTTCATGATACTTTCAAGTAATGATCAGTACACCAATCCCACTTGGATGCCAAAGTTTAGTTCCTTTAGATTCAAGCATTCTTTTGGAGTAACAGTTTGAATTTTTAGGTTTCACTCTGTTTTTCTCCTATATTGACAAATGTAGTTCGAACTCTAAATCAAACACGGTTTGTGCTAGCTTCTTGAAACTTGAAACAGTAAAGTAGTTCTACATTCTATTTTTATTTTTTGTTTCCTCTGGATGTAGACCTAAGCAGAGACTGACGAAAGACACATTCAATGAAAGGCGTTGTTAGGCTGCCAAAATACTACAGTCTCCTGAAATCTCAACATATTTTTTTTCCGACCTTCATGATAATTTCATGTAATCAGCAGTACACCAATAAAACGTGGATGTTCAAGTTTCGTTCTCCTAGGTTGAAGCATTCGTTTACAGTAACAGTTTAATTTTTAGTTTTCACTCTGTTTTCTCCTATATTGACAGATGCAGTTCGAACTCTAAATCAAACATGGTTTGTGCTAGCCTCTTGAAACTTGACACAATAAAGTAGTTCTACGTTCTATCTCTAAGGTTTGTTTCCTCTTGATGTAGCCTTAAGCAGAGACTGGCGAATAACACTTTCAATGAAAGGCGTTGTTAAGCTTCCAAAAAACTACCGTCTCCTGAAATATCAACATATACTTTTTCATCCAATCTTCATGATTCTTTCAAGTATTGATCAGTACACCAATCAAACGTGGATGCCCAAATTTTGTTCTTCTAGGTTGCAGCATTCGTTTGCAGGAACAGTTAGAAATTATAGGTTTCACTCTGTTTTCTCCTATATTGACAGATGCAGTTAGAACTCTAAATCAAACACGGTTTGTGCTAGCTTCTTGAAACTTGACACAGTAAAGTAGTTCTACGTTTTATCTCTAAAGTTTGTTTCCTCTTGTATCCTAAAGCTGGGACTGGCGAATAACACTTATACTGAAAGGGGTTGCCAAACTTCCAACACACTAGAGTCTCCTGAAATCTCAACATATATTTTTTCATCCAATCTTCATGATACTTTCAAGTAATGATCAGTACACCAATCCTACTTGGATGCCAAAGTTTAGTTCTCCTAGATTGAAGCATTCTTTTGGAGTAACAGTTGAATTTTTAGTTTCACTCTGTTTTCTCCTATATTGACAAATGTAGTTCGAACTCTAAATCAAACACGGTTTGTGCTAGCTTCTTGAAACTTGAAACAGTAAAGTAGTTCTACATTCTATTTTTACTTTTTGTTTCCTCTGGATGTAGACCTAAAGCAGAGACTGATGAAAGACACATTCAATGAAAGGCGTTGTTAGGCTGCCAAAATACTACAGTCTCCTGAAATCTCAACACATATTTTTTTTTTCCGACCTTCATGATAATTTCAAGTAAATGAGAAGTACACCAATAAAACGTGGATGTTCAAGTTCCGTTCTCCTAGGTGGAAGCATTCGTTTGCAGTAACAGTTTGAATTTTTAGTTTTCACTCTGTTTTCTCCTGTATTGACAGATGCAGTTCGAACTCTAAATCAAACATGGTTTGTGCTAGCTTCTTGAAACTTCACACAATAAAGTAGTTCTACGTTCTTTCTCTATGGTTTGTTTCCTCTTGATGCAGCCTTAAGCAGAGACTGGCGAATAACACTTTCAATGAAAGGCGTTGTTAAGCTTCCAAAAAACTACCGTCTCCTGAAATCTCAACATACATTTTTTAATCCAATCTTCATGATTCTTTCAAGTATTGATCAGTACACCAATCAAACGTGGATGACCAGGTTTTGTTCTTCTAGGTTGTAGCATTCGTTTGCAGGAACAGTTAGAAATTATAGGTTTCACTCTGTTTTCTCCTATATTGACAGATGCAGTTAGAACTCTAAATCAAACACGGTTAGTGCTAGCTTCTTGAAACTTGACACAATAAAGTACTTCTACGTTCTATCACTAAGGTTTGTTTCCTCTTGTATCCCAAAGCTGGGACTGGCGAATAACACTTATACTGAAAGGGGTTGCCAAATTTCCAACACACTAGAGTCTCCTGAAATCTCAACATATATTTTTTTCATCCAATCTTCATGATACTTTCAAGTAATGATCAGTACACTATTCCCACTTGGATGCCAAAGTTTAGTTCTCCTAGATTGAAGCATTCTTTTGGAGTAACAGTTTGAATTTTTAGGTTTCCCTCTGTTTTCTCCTATATTGACAAATGTAGTTCGAACTCTAAATCAAACAGGGTTTGTCCCTAGCTTCTTGAAAC
>NW_027510363.1:0-34399 GCF_048772815.1 Callospermophilus lateralis
TTCCAAGCTTCCAAAATACTACTTGTTTTCTGAATACTCGGCAAATTTTTTTTCATCCGACCTTGATGATCTCTGTGGAAGGATCAGTTCACTAAGTCCACTTACCTGCCCAATTTTCACTCTTCTAGGATGAAGCGTTCGTTACCAGTAACAGTTTGAATTTTTAGTTTTCACTCTATTTCCTCCTATACAGATAGATGTGTTTTTTAAGTCTAAATCAAACACGGTTTGTGCTAGCTCCTTGAAACTTGACAAATAAAGTAGTTCTAAGTTCTGTCTTTGTGTTTGTTTCCTCTTGAAATAGCCACAAGCAAAGACTGCGTAAAACACCTTTATTGGAAAGGTGGTTCCAAGCTTCCAAAATACTACTGGTTTTCTGAAGACTCGGCAAATTTTTTTTCATCCGACCTTGATGATCTCTGTGGTAATGATCAGTTCACTAAGTCCACTTAGCTGCCCAATATTCACTCTTCTAGATGAAGCGTTCGTTACCAGTAACATGTTTGAATTTTTAGGTTTCACTCTATTTCCTCCTATACAGATAGATGTGTTTTTTAAGTCTAAATCAAACACGGTTTGTGCTAGCTCCTTGAAACTTGACAAAATAAAGTTGTTCTAAGTTCTGTCTTTGTGGTTTGTTTCCTCTTGAAATAGCCACAAGCAAAGACTGCGTAAAACACATTCATTGGAAAGGTGTTCCAAGCTTCCAAAATACTACTGGTTTTCTGAAATACTCGGCAAATTTTTTTCATCTGACCTTGATGATCTCTGTGGTAATGATCAGTTCACTAAGTCCACTTAGCTGCCCAATTTTCAATCTTCTAGGATGAAGCATTCGTTACCAGTAACAGTTTGAATTTTTAGGTTTCACTCTATTTCCTCCTATACAGATAGATGTGTTTTTAAGTCTAAATCAAACACGGTTTGTGCTAGCTCCTTGAAACTTGACAAAATAAAGTAGTTCTAAGTTCTGTCTTTGTGGTCTGTTTCCTCTTGAAATAGCCACAAGCAAACACTGCGTAAAACACCTTTATTGGAAAGGTGTTCCAAGCTTCCAAAAATACTACTGGTTTTCTGAAGACTCGGCAATTTTTTTTTCATCCGACCTTGATGATCTCTGTGGTAACGATCAGTTCACTAAGTCCACTTAGCTGCCCAATTTTCACTCTTCTAGGATGAAGCGTTCGTTACCAGTAACAGTTTGAATTTTAGGTTTAATCTATTTCCTCCTATACAGATAGATGTGTTTTTTAAGTCTAAATCAAACACGGTTTGTACTAGCTCCTTGAAACTTGACAAAATAAAGTAGTTCTAAGTTCTGTCTTTGTGGTTTGTTTCCTCTTGAAATAGCCACAAGCAAAGACTGCGTAAAACACATTCATTGGAAAGGTTTTCCAAGCTTCCAAAATACTACTGGTTTCTGAATACTCGGCAAAATTTTTTTCATCCGACCTTGATGATCTCTGTGGTAATGATCAGTTCACTAAGTCCACTTAGCTGCCCAACTTTCACTCTTCAAGGATGAAGCGTTCGTTACCAGTAACAGTTTGAATTTTTAGGTTTCACTCTATTTCCTCCTATACAAATAGATGTGTTTTTAAGTCTAAATCAACACGGTTTGTGCTAGCTCCTTGAAACTTGACAAAATAAAGTAGTTCTAAGTTCTGACTTTGTGGTTTGTTTCCTCTTGAAATACCACAAGCAAAGACTGCGTAAAACAGCTTTATTGGAAAGGTGTTCCAAGCTTCCAAAATACTACTTGTTTCTGAATACTCGGCAAATTTTTTTCATCCGACCTTGATGATCTCTGTGGTAAAGATCAGTTCACTAAGTCCACTTACCTGCCCAATTTCACTCTTCTAGGATGAAGCGTTCGTTACCAGTAACAGTTTGAATTTTAGTTTTCACTCTATTTCCTCCTATACAGATAGATGTGTTTTTTAAGTCTAAATCAAACCCGGTTTGTGCTAGTTCTTGAAACTTGACAAAATAAAGTAGTTCTAAGTTCTGTCTTTGTGGTTTGTTTCCTCTGAATAGCCACAAGGAAAGACGGCGTAAAACACATTCATGGAAAAGGTGTTCCAAGCTTCCAAAATACTACTGGTTTTCTGAATACTCGGCAAATTTTTTTTCATCGACCTTGATGATCTCTGTGGTAATGATCAGTTCACTAAGTCCACTAGCTGCCCAACTTTCACTCATCTAGGATGAAGCATTCGAGTACCAGTTTGAATTTTTAGGTTTCACTCTATTTACTCTATACAGATAGATGTGTTTTTTAAGTCTAAATCAAACACGGTTTGTGCTAGCTCCTTGAAACTTGACAAAATAAAGTATTTCTAAGTTCTGTCTTTGTGGTTTGTTCCTCTTGAAATGCCACAAGCAAACACTGCGTAAAAAACCTTTATTGGAAAGGTGTTCCAAGCTTGAAAAATACTACTTGTTTTCTGAATACTCGGCAAATTTTTTTTCATCCGACATTGATGATCTCTGTGGTAATGATCAGTTCACTAATTCCACTTAGCTGCCCAATTTCCTTCTTCTAGGATGTAGCGTTCGTTACCAGTAACAGTTTGAATTTTTAGGTTTCACTCTATTTCCTCCTATACCGATAGATGTGTTTTTTAAGTCTAAATCAAACACGGTTTGTGCTAGCTCTTGAAACTTGACAAAATAAAGTAGATCTAAGTTCTGTCTTTGTGGTTTGTTTCCTCTTGAAATAGCCACAAGCAAAGACTGCGTAAAACACATTCATTGGCAAGGTGTGCCAAGCTTCCAAAATACTACTGGTTTTCTGAATACTCGCAAATTTTTTTCATCCGACCTTGATGATCTCTGTGGTAATTATCAGTTCACTAAGTCCACTTAGCTGCCCAACTTTCACTCTGCTAGGATGAAGCGTTGTTACCAGTAACAGTTTGAATTTTTAGGTTTCACTCTATTTCCTCCTATACAGATAGATGTGTTTTTTAAGTCTAAATCAAACACGGTTTGTGCTAGCTCCTTGAAACTTGACAAAATAAAGTAGATCTAAGTTTCTGTCTTTGTGGTTTGTTTTCCTCTTGAAATAGCCACAAGCAAACACTGCCATAAAACTCCTTTATTGGAAAGGTGTTCCAAGCTTCCAAAATACTACTGGTTTTCTGAATACTCGGCAAAATTTTTTTCATCCGACCTTGATGATCTCTGTGGTAATGATCAGTTCACTAAGTCCACTTAGCTGCCCAATTTTCACTCTTCTAGGATGAAGCGTTCGTTACCAGTAACAGTTTTGAATTTTTAGGTTTCACTCTATTTCCTCCTATACAGATAGATGTGTTTTTTAAGTCTAAATCAAACACGGTTTGTGCTAGCTCCTTGAAACTTGACAAAATAAAGTAGTTCTAAGTCTGTCTTTGTGGTTTGTTTCCTCTTGAAATAGCCACAAGCAAAGACTGCGTAAAACACCTTTATTGGAAAGGTGTTCAAGCTTCCAAAATACTACTGGTTTTCTGAAGACTCGGCAAATTTTTTTCATCCGACCTTGATGATCTCTGTGGTAATGATCAGTTCACTAAGTCCACTTAGCCTGCCCAATTTTCACTCTTCTAGGATGAAGTGTTCGTTACCAGTAACAGTTTGAATTTTTAGGTTTCACTCTATTTCCTCCTATACAGATAGATGTGTTTTTTAAGTCTAAATCAAACACGGTTTGTGCTAGCTCCTTGAATCTTGACAAAATAAAGTAGTTCTAAGTTCTGTCTTTGTGGTTTGTTTCCTCTTGAAATAGCCACAAGCAAAGACTGCGTAAAACACATTCATTGGAAAGGTTTCCAAGCTTCCAAATACTACTGGTTTCTGAAGACTCGGCAAATTTTTTTTCATCCGACCTTGAAATCTGTGGTAATGATCAGTTCACTAAGTCCACTTAGCTGCCCAATTTTCACTCTTCTAGGATGAAGCGTTCGTTACCAGTAACAGTTTGAATTTTTAGGTTTCACTCTATTTCCTCCTAATACAGACAGATGTGTTTTTTAAGTCTAAATCAAACACGGTTTGTGCTAGCTCCTGAAACGTGACAAAATAAGGAGTTCTAAGTTCTGTCTTTGTGGTTTGTTTCCTCTTGAAATAGCCACAAGCAAACACTGGGTAAAACACCTTTATTGGAAAGGTGTTCCAAGCTTCCAAAATACTATTGGTTTCTGAATACTCGGCAAATTTTTTTTCATCCGACCTTGATGATCTCTGTGGTAAGGATCAGTTCACTAAGTCCACTTACCTGCCCAATTTTCACTCTTCCAGGATGAAGCGTTCGTTAGCAGTAACAGTTTGAATTTTTATTTTTCACTCTATTTCCTCCTATACAGATAGATGTGTTTTTTAAGTCTAAATCAAACACGGTTTGTGCTAGCTCCTTGAAACTTGACAAAATAAAGTAGTTCTAAGTTCTGTCTTTGTGGTTTGTTTCCTCTTGAAATAGCCACAAGCAAAGACTGCGTAAAACACATTCATTGGAAAAGGTGTTCCAAGCTTCCAAAATACTACTGGTTTTCTGAATACTCGGCAAATTTTTTTCATCCGACCTTGATGATCTCTGTGTAATGATCAGTTCACTAATTCCACTTAGCTGCCCAATTTTCCCTCTTCTAGGATGAAGCGTTCGTTACAGTAACAGTTTGAATTTTTAGGTTTCACTCTATTTCCTCCTATACAGATAGATGTGTTTTTTAAGTCTAAATCAAACACGGTTTGTGCTATCTCCTTGAAACTTGACAAATAAAGTAGTTCTAAGTTCTGTCTTTGTGGTTTGTTTCCTCTTGAAATAGCCACAAGCAAAGACTGCGTAAAACACCTTCATTGGAAAGGGTGTGCAAGCTTCCAAAAAACTACTGGTTTTCTAATACTCGGCCAAATTTTTTTTCATCCGACCTTCATGATCTCTGTGGTAATGATCAGTTTACTTAGTCCACTTAGGTGCCCAATTTTCTCTCTTCTAGGATGAAGCGTTCGTTACCAGTAACAGTTTGAATTTTTAGGTTTCACTCTATTTCCTCCTATACAGATAGATGTGTTTTTTTAAGTCTAAATCAAACACAGTTGGTGCTAGCTCCTTGAAACTTGACAAAATAAAGTAGTTCTAAGTTCTGTCTTTGTGGTTTGTTTCCTCTTGAAGTAGCCACAAGCAAAGACTGCGTTAAAACACATTCATTGGAAAGGTGTTCCAAGCTTCCAAAATACTACTGGTTTTCTGAATACTCGGCAAATTTTTTTTCATCCGACCTTGATGATCTCTGTGGTAATGAATCAGTTCACTAAGTCCACTTAGCTGCCCAATTTTCAATCTTCTAGGATGAAGCATTCGTTATCAGTAACAGTTTGAATTTTTAGGTTTCACTCTATTTGCTCCTATACAGATAGATGTGTTTTTTAAGTCTAAATCAAACACGGTTTGTGCTAGCTCCTTGAAACTTGACAAAATAAAGTAGTTCTAAGTTCTGTCTTTGTGGTTTGTTTCCTCTTGAAATAGCCACAAGCAAACACTGCGTAAAACACCTTTATTGGAAAGGTGTTCCAAGCTTCCAAAATACTACTGGTTTTCTGAAGACTTGGCAAATTTTTTTTCATCCGACCTTGATGATCTCTGTGGTAATGATCAGTTCACTAAGTCCACTTAGCTGCCCAACTTTCACTCTTCTAGGATGAAGCATTCGTTACCAGTAACAGTTTGAATTTTTAGGTTTCAATCTATTTACTCCTATACAGATAGATGTGTTTTTTAAGTCTAAATCAAACACGGTTTGTGCTAGCTCCTTGAAACTTGACAAAATAAAGTAGTTCTAAGTTCTGTCTTTGTGGTCTGTTTCCTCTTGAAATAGCCACAAGCAAACACTGCGTAAAACACCTTTATTGGAAAGGTGTTCCAAGCTTCCAAAATACTACTGGTTTTCTGAAGACTCGGCAAATTTTTTTTCATCCGACCTTGATGATCTCTGTGGTAATGATCAGTTCACTAAGTCCACTTAGCTGCCCAATTTTCACTCTTCTAGGATGAAGCGTTCGTTACCAGTAACAGTTTGAATTTTTAGGTTTCAATCTATTTTCCTCCTATACAGATAGATGTGTTTTTTAAGTCTAAATCAAACACGGTTTGTACTAGCTCCTTGAAACTTGAAAAATAAAGTAGTTCTAAGTTCTGTCTTTGTGGTTTGTTTCCTCTTGAAATAGCCACAAGCAAAGACTGCGTAAAACACATTCATTGGAAAGGTTTTCCAAGCTTCCAAAATACTATGGTTTTCTGAATACCGGCAAATTTTTTTTCATCCGACCTTGATGATCTCTGTGGTAATGATCAGTTCACTAAGTCCACTTAGCTGCCCAACTTTCACTCTTCTAGGATGAAGCGTTCGTTACCAGTAACAGTTTGAATTTTTAAGTTTCACTCTATTTCCTCCTATACAAATAGATGTGTTTTTTAAGTCTAAATCAAACACGGTTTGTGCTAGCTCCTTGAAACTTGACAAAATAAAGTAGTTCTAAGTTCTGACTTTGTGGTTTGTTTCCTCTTGAAATAGCCACAAGCAAAGACTGCGTAAAACACCTTTATTGGAAAGGTGTTCCAAGCTTCCAAAATACTACTTGTTTTCTGAATACTCGGCAAATTTTTTTTCATCCGACCTTGATGATCTCTGTGGTAAGGATCAGTTCACTAAGTCCACTTACCTGCCCAATTTTCACTCTTCTAGGATGAAGCGTTCGTTACCAGTAACAGTTTGAATTTTTAGTTTTCACTCTATTTCCTCCTATACAGATAGATGTGTTTTTTAAGTCTAAATCAAACACGGTTTGTGCTAGCTCCTTGAAACTTGACAAAATAAAGTAGTTCTAAGTTCTGTCTTTGTGGTTTGTTTCCTCTTGAAATAGCCACAAGCAAAGACTGCGTAAAACACCTTTATTGGAAAGGTGTTCCAAGCTTCCAAAATACTACTGGTTTTCTGAAGACTCGGCAAATTTTTTTTCATCCGACCTTGATGATCTCTGTGGTAATGATCAGTTCACTAAGTCCACTTAGCTGCCCAATATTCACTCTTCTAGGATGAAGCGTTCGTTACCAGTAACAGTTTGAATTTTTAGGTTTCACTCTATTTCCTCCTATACAGATAGATGTGTTTTTTAAGTCTAAATCAAACACGGTTTGTGCTAGCTCCTTGAAACTTGACAAAATAAAGTTGTTCTAAGTTCTGTCTTTGTGGTTTGTTTCCTCTTGAAATAGCCACAAGCAAAGACTGCGTAAAACACATTCATTGGAAAGGTGTTCCAAGCTTCCAAAATACTACTGGTTTTCTGAATACTCGGCAAATTTTTTTCATCTGACCTTGATGATCTCTGTGGTAATGATCAGTTCACTAAGTCCACTTAGCTGCCCAATTTTCAATCTTCTAGGATGAAGCGTTCGTTACCAGTAACAGTTTGAATTTTTAGGTTTCACTCTATTTCCTCCTATACAGATAGATGTGTTTTTTAAGTCTAAATCAAACACGGTTTGTGCTAGCTCCTTGAAACTTGACAAAATAAAGTAGTTCTAAGTTCTGTCTTTGTGGTCTGTTTCCTCTTGAAATAGCCACAAGCAAACACTGCGTAAAACACCTTTATTGGAAAGGTGTTCCAAGCTTCCAAAATACTACTGGTTTTCTGAAGACTCGGCAAATTTTTTTTCATCCGACCTTGATGATCTCTGTGGTAATGATCAGTTCACTAAGTCCACTTAGCTGCCCAATTTTCACTCTTCTAGGATGAAGCGTTCGTTACCAGTAACAGTTTGAATTTTTAGGTTTCAATCTATTTCCTCCTATACAGATAGATGTGTTTTTAAGTCTAAATCAAACACGGTTTGTACTAGCTCCTTGAAACTTGAAAAATAAAGTAGTTCTAAGTTCTGTCTTTGTGGTTTGTTTCCTCTTGAAATAGCCACAAGCAAAGACTGCGTAAAACACATTCATTGGAAAGGTTTTCCAAGCTTCCAAAATACTACTGGTTTTCTGAATACCGGCAAATTTTTTTTCATCCGACCTTGATGATCTCTGTGGTAATGATCAGTTCACTAAGTCCACTTAGCTGCCCAACTTTCACTCTTCTAGGATGAAGCGTTCGTTACCAGTAACAGTTTGAATTTTTAAGTTTCACTCTATTTCCTCCTATACAAATAGATGTGTTTTTTAAGTCTAAATCAAACACGGTTTGTGCTAGCTCCTTGAAACTTGACAAAATAAAGTAGTTCTAAGTTCTGACTTTGTGGTTTGTTTCCTCTTGAAATAGCCACAAGCAAAGACTGCGTAAAACACCTTTATTGGAAAGGTGTTCCAAGCTTCCAAAATACTACTTGTTTTCTGAATACTCGGCAAATTTTTTTTCATCCGACCTTGATGATCTCTGTGGTAAGGATCAGTTCACTAAGTCCACTTACCTGCCCAATTTTCACTCTTCTAGGATGAAGCGTTCGTTACCAGTAACAGTTTGAATTTTTAGTTTTCACTCTATTTCCTCCTATACAGATAGATGTGTTTTTTAAGTCTAAATCAAACACGGTTTGTGCTAGCTCCTTGAAACTTGACAAAATAAAGTAGTTCTAAGTTCTGTCTTTGTGGTTTGTTTCCTCTTGAAATAGCCACAAGCAAAGACTGCGTAAAACACCTTTATTGGAAAGGTGTTCCAAGCTTCCAAAATACTACTGGTTTTCTGAAGACTCGGCAAATTTTTTTTCATCCGACCTTGATGATCTCTGTGGTAATGATCAGTTCACTAAGTCCACTTAGCTGCCCAATATTCACTCTTCTAGGATGAAGCGTTCGTTACCAGTAACAGTTTGAATTTTTAGGTTTCACTCTATTTCCTCCTATACAGATAGATGTGTTTTTTAAGTCTAAATCAAACACGGTTTGTGCTAGCTCCTTGAAACTTGACAAAATAAAGTTGTTCTAAGTTCTGTCTTTGTGGTTTGTTTCCTCTTGAAATAGCCACAAGCAAAGACTGCGTAAAACACATTCATTGGAAAGGTGTTCCAAGCTTCCAAAATACTACTGGTTTTCTGAATACTCGGCAAATTTTTTTTCATCTGACCTTGATGATCTCTGTGGTAATGATCAGTTCACTAAGTCCACTTAGCTGCCCAATTTTCAATCTTCTAGGATGAAGCATTCGTTACCAGTAACAGTTTGAATTTTTAGGTTTCACTCTATTTCCTCCTATACAGATAGATGTGTTTTTTAAGTCTAAATCAAACACGGTTTGTGCTAGCTCCTTGAAACTTGACAAAATAAAGTAGTTCTAAGTTCTGTCTTTGTGGTCTGTTTCCTCTTGAAATAGCCACAAGCAAACACTGCGTAAAACACCTTTATTGGAAAGGTGTTCCAAGCTTCCAAAATACTACTGGTTTTCTGAAGACTCGGCAATTTTTTTTTCATCCGACCTTGATGATCTCTGTGGTAACGATCAGTTCACTAAGTCCACTTAGCTGCCCAATTTTCACTCTTCTAGGATGAAGCGTTCGTTACCAGTAACAGTTTGAATTTTTAGGTTTCAATCTATTTCCTCCTATACAGATAGATGTGTTTTTTAAGTCTAAATCAAACACGGTTTGTACTAGCTCCTTGAAACTTGACAAAATAAAGTAGTTCTAAGTTCTGTCTTTGTGGTTTGTTTCCTCTTGAAATAGCCACAAGCAAAGACTGCGTAAAACACATTCATTGGAAAGGTTTTCCAAGCTTCCAAAATACTACTGGTTTTCTGAATACTCGGCAAAATTTTTTTCATCCGACCTTGATGATCTCTGTGGTAATGATCAGTTCACTAAGTCCACTTAGCTGCCCAACTTTCACTCTTCTAGGATGAAGCGTTCGTTACCAGTAACAGTTTGAATTTTTAGGTTTCACTCTATTTCCTCCTATACAAATAGATGTGTTTTTTAAGTCTAAATCAAACACGGTTTGTGCTAGCTCCTTGAAACTTGACAAAATAAAGTAGTTCTAAGTTCTGACTTTGTGGTTTGTTTCCTCTTGAAATAGCCACAAGCAAAGACTGCGTAAAACAGCTTTATTGGAAAGGTGTTCCAAGCTTCCAAAATACTACTTGTTTTCTGAATACTCGGCAAATTTTCTTTCATCCGACCTTGATGATCTCTGTGGTAAGGATCAGTTCACTAAGTCCACTTACCTGCCCAATTTTCACTCTTCTAGGATGAAGCGTTCGTTACCAGTAACAGTTTGAATTTTTAGTTTTCACTCTATTTCCTCCTATACAGATAGATGTGTTTTTTAAGTCTAAATCAAACCCGGTTTGTGCTAGTTCTTGAAACTTGACAAAATAAAGTAGTTCTAAGTTCTGTCTTTGTGGTTTGTTTCCTCTTGAAATAGCCACAAGGAAAGACGGCGTAAAACACATTCATTGGAAAGGTGTTCCAAGCTTCCAAAATACTACTGGTTTTCTGAATACTCGGCAAATTTTTTTTCATCCGACCTTGATGATCTCTGTGGTAATGATCAGTTCACTAAGTCCACTTAGCTGCCCAACTTTCACTCTTCTAGGATGAAGCATTCGTTACCAGTAACAGTTTGAATTTTTAGGTTTCACTCTATTTACTCCTATACAGATAGATGTGTTTTTTAAGTCTAAATCAAACACGGTTTGTGCTAGCTCCTTGAAACTTGACAAAATAAAGTATTTCTAAGTTCTGTCTTTGTGGTTTGTTTCCTCTTGAAATAGCCACAAGCAAACACTGCGTAAAAAACCTTTATTGGAAAGGTGTTCCAAGCTTGAAAAATACTACTTGTTTTCTGAATACTCGGCAAATTTTTTTTCATCCGACATTGATGATCTCTGTGGTAATGATCAGTTCACTAATTCCACTTAGCTGCCCAATTTTCCTTCTTCTAGGATGTAGCGTTCGTTACCAGTAACAGTTTGAATTTTTAGGTTTCACTCTATTTCCTCCTATACCGATAGATGTGTTTTTTAAGTCTAAATCAAACACGGTTTGTGCTAGCTCCTTGAAACTTGACAAAATAAAGTAGATCTAAGTTCTGTCTTTGTGGTTTGTTTCCTCTTGAAATAGCCACAAGCAAAGACTGCGTAAAACACATTCATTGGAAAGGTGTGCCAAGCTTCCAAAATACTACTGGTTTTCTGAATACTCGGCAAATTTTTTTTCATCCGACCTTGATGATCTCTGTGGTAATTATCAGTTCACTAAGTCCACTTAGCTGCCCAACTTTCACTCTGCTAGGATGAAGCGTTTGTTACCAGTAACAGTTTGAATTTTTAGGTTTCACTCTATTTCCTCCTATACAGATAGATGTGTTTTTTAAGTCTAAATCAAACACGGTTTGTGCTAGCTCCTTGAAACTTGACAAAATAAAGTAGATCTAAGTTCTGTCTTTGTGGTTTGTTTCCTCTTGAAATAGCCACAAGCAAACACTGCATAAAACTCCTTTATTGGAAAGGTGTTCCAAGCTTCCAAAATACTACTGGTTTTCTGAATACTCGGCAAAATTTTTTTCATCCGACCTTGATGATCTCTGTGGTAATGATCAGTTCACTAAGTCCACTTAGCTGCCCAATTTTCACTCTTCTAGGATGAAGCGTTCGTTACCAGTAACAGTTTGAATTTTTAGGTTTCACTCTATTTCCTCCTATACAGATAGATGTGTTTTTTAAGTCTAAATCAAACACGGTTTGTGCTAGCTCCTTGAAACTTGACAAAATAAAGTAGTTCTAAGTTCTGTCTTTGTGGTTTGTTTCCTCTTGAAATAGCCACAAGCAAAGACTGCGTAAAACACCTTTATTGGAAAGGTGTTCCAAGCTTCCAAAATACTACTGGTTTTCTGAAGACTCGGCAAATTTTTTTTCATCCGACCTTGATGAACTCTGTGGTAATGATCAGTTCACTAAGTCCACTTAGCTGCCCAATTTTCACTCTTCTAGGATGAAGTGTTCGTTACCAGTAACAGTTTGAATTTTTAGGTTTCACTCTATTTCCTCCTATACAGATAGATGTGTTTTTTAAGTCTAAATCAAACACGGTTTGTGCTAGCTCCTTGAATCTTGACAAAATAAAGTAGTTCTAAGTTCTGTCTTTGTGGTTTGTTTCCTCTTGAAATAGCCACAAGCAAAGACTGCGTAAAACACATTCATTGGAAAGGTTTTCCAAGCTTCCAAAATACTACTGGTTTTCTGAAGACTCGGCAAATTTTTTTTCATCCGACCTTGAAATCTGTGGTAATGATCAGTTCACTAAGTCCACTTAGCTGCCCAATTTTCACTCTTCTAGGATGAAGCGTTCGTTACCAGTAACAGTTTGAATTTTTAGGTTTCACTCTATTTCCTCCTATACAGACAGATGTGTTTTTTAAGTCTAAATCAAACACGGTTTGTGCTAGCTCCTTGAAACGTGACAAAATAAAGTAGTTCTAAGTTCTGTCTTTGTGGTTTGTTTCCTCTTGAAATAGCCACAAGCAAACACTGGGTAAAACACCTTTATTGGAAAGGTGTTCCAAGCTTCCAAAATACTATTGGTTTTCTGAATACTCGGCAAATTTTTTTTCATCCGACCTTGATGATCTCTGTGGTAAGGATCAGTTCACTAAGTCCACTTACCTGCCCAATTTTCACTCTTCCAGGATGAAGCGTTCGTTAGCAGTAACAGTTTGAATTTTTATTTTTCACTCTATTTCCTCCTATACAGATAGATGTGTTTTTTAAGTCTAAATCAAACACGGTTTGTGCTAGCTCCTTGAAACTTGACAAAATAAAGTAGTTCTAAGTTCTGTCTTTGTGGTTTGTTTCCTCTTGAAATAGCCACAAGCAAAGACTGCGTAAAACACATTCATTGGAAAGGTGTTCCAAGCTTCCAAAATACTACTGGTTTTCTGAATACTCGGCAAATTTTTTTTCATCCGACCTTGATGATCTCTGTGGTAATGATCAGTTCACTAATTCCACTTAGCTGCCCAATTTTCCCTCTTCTAGGATGAAGCGTTCGTTACCAGTAACAGTTTGAATTTTTAGGTTTCACTCTATTTCCTCCTATACAGATAGATGTGTTTTTTAAGTCTAAATCAAACACGGTTTGTGCTATCTCCTTGAAACTTGACAAATAAAGTAGTTCTAAGTTCTGTCTTTGTGGTTTGTTTCCTCTTGAAATAGCCACAAGCAAAGACTGCGTAAAACACCTTCATTGGAAAGGTGTGCAAGCTTCCAAAAAACTACTGGTTTTCTAATACTCGGCAAATTTTTTTTCATCCGACCTTCATGATCTCTGTGGTAATGATCAGTTTACTTAGTCCACTTAGGTGCCCAATTTTCTCTCTTCTAGGATGAAGCGTTCGTTACCAGTAACAGTTTGAATTTTTAGGTTTCACTCTATTTCCTCCTATACAGATAGATGCGTTTTTTAAGTCTAAATCAAACACAGTTTGTGCTAGCTCCTTGAAACTTGACAAAATAAAGTAGTTCTAAGTTCTGTCTTTGTGGTTTGTTTCCTCTTGAAGTAGCCACAAGCAAAGACTGCGTAAAACACATTCATTGGAAAGGTGTTCCAAGCTTCCAAAATACTACTGGTTTTCTGAATACTCGGCAAATTTTTTTTCATCCGACCTTGATGATCTCTGTGGTAATGATCAGTTCACTAAGTCCACTTAGCTGCCCAACTTTCACTCCTCTAGGATGAAGCGTTCGTTACCAGTAACAGTTTGAATTTTTAGGTTTCACTCTATTTCCTCCTATACAGATAGATGTGTTTTTTAAGTCTAAATCAAACTTGGTTTGTGCTAGCTCCTTAAAACTTGACAAAATAAGTAGTTCTAAGTTCTGTCTTTGTGGTTTCTTTCCTCTTGAAATAGCCACAAGCAAACACTGCGTAAAACACATTCATTGGAAAGGTGTTCCAAGCTTCCAAAATACTACTGGTTTTCTGAATGCTCGGCAAATTTTTTTTCATCCGACCTTGATGATCTCTGTGGTAATGATCAGTTCACTAAGTCCACTTAGCTGCCCAATTTTCACTCTTCTGGGATGAAGCGTTCGTTACCAGTAACAGATTGAATTTTTAGGTTTCACTCTATTTCCTCCTATACTGATAGATCTGTTTTTTAAGTCTAAATCAAACACGGTTTGTGCTAGCTCCTTGAAACTTGACAAAATAAAGTAGTTCTAAGTTCTGTCTTCGTGGTTTGTTTCCTCTTGAAATAGCCACAAGCAAGACTGCGTAAAACACCTTCATTGGAAAGGTGTGCCAAGCTTCCAAAAAACTACTGGTTTTCTGAATACTCGGCAAATTTTTTTTCATCCGACCTTGATGATCTCTGTGGTAATGATCAGTTTATTTAGTCCACTTAGGTGCCCAATATTCACTCTTCTAGGATGAAGCATTCGTTACCAGTAACAGTTTGAGTTTTTAGGTTTCAATCTATTTCCTCCTATATATAGAGATGTGTTTGGAAGTCTAAATCAAACACGGTTGGTGCTAGCTCCTTGAAACTTGACAAAATAAAGTAGTTCTAAGTTCTGTCTTTGTGGTTTGTTTCCTCTTGAAATAGCCACAAGCAAGACTGCGTAAAACACCTTCATTGGAAAGGTGTGCCAAGCTTCCAAAAAACTACTGGTTTTCGGAATACTCGGCAAATTTTTTTTCATCCGACCATGATGATCTCTGTGGTAATGATCAGTTCACTAAGTCCACTTAGCTGCCCAATTTTCACTCTTCTGGGATGAAGCGTTCGTTACCAGTAACAGTTTGAATTTTTAGGTTTCACTCTATTTCCTCCTATACAGATAGATGTGTTTTTTAAGTCTAAATAAATCACGGTTTGTACTAGCTCCTTGAAACTTGACAAAATAAAGTAGTTCTAAGTTCTGTCTTTGTGGTTTGTTTCCTCTTGAAATAGCCACAAGCAAAGACTGCGTAAAACACATTCATTGGAAAGGTTTTCCAAGCTTCCAAAATACTACTGGTTTTCTGAATACTCGGCAAATTTTTTTTCATCCGACCTTGATGATCTCTGTGGTAATGATCAGTTCACTAAGTCCACTTAGCTGCCCAACTTTCACTCTTCTAGGATGAAGTGTTCGTTACCAGTAACAGTTTGAATTTTTAGGTTTCACTCTATTTCCTCCTATACAAATAGATGTGTTTTTTAAGTCTAAATCAAACACGGTTTGTGCTAGCTCCTTGAAACTTGACAAAATAAAGTAGTTCTAAGTTCTGTCTTTGTGGTTTGTTTCCTCTTGAAATAGCCACAAGCAAAGACTGCGTAAAACACATTCATTGGAAAGGTGTTCCAAGCTTCCAAAATACTACTGGTTTTCTGAATACTCGGCAAATTTTTTTTCATCCGACCTTGATGATCTCTGTGGTAATGATCAGTTCACTAAGTCCACTTAGCTGCCCAACTTTCACTCTTCTAGGATGAAGCGTTCGTTACCAGTAACAGTTTGAATTTTTAGGTTTCACTCTATTTACTCCTATACAGATAGATGTGTTTTTTAAGTCTAAATCAAACACGGTTTGTGCTAGCTCCTTGAAACTTGACAAAATAAAGTATTTCTAAGTTCTGTCTTAGTGGTTTATTTCCTCTTGAAATAGCCACAAGCAAAGACTGCGTAAAACACCTTCATTGGAAAGGTGTGCAAGCTTCCAAAAAACTACTGGTTTTCTAATACTCGGCAAATTTTTTTTCATCCGACCTTGATGATATCTGTGGTAATGATCAGTTTACTTAGTCCACTTAGGTGCCCAATATTCACTCTTCTAGGATGAAGCGTTCGTTACCAGTAACAGTTTGAGTTTTTAGGTTTCACTCTATTTCCTCCTATATATATAGATGTGTTTGGAAGTCTAAATCAAACACGGTTTGTGCTAGCTCCTTGAAACTTGACAAAATAAAGTAGTTCTAAGTTCTTTCTTTGTGGTTTGTTTCCTCTTGAAATAGGCACAAGCAAAGACTGCGTAAAACACATTCATTGGAAATGTGTGCCAAGCTTCCAAAAAACTACTGGTTTTCGGAATACTCGGCAAATTTTTTTTCATCCGACCTTGATGATCTCTGTGGTAATGATCAGTTCACTAATTCCACTTAGCTGCCCAATTTTCCCTCTTCTAGGATGAAGCGTTCGTTACCAGTAACAGTTTGAATTTTTAGGTTTCACTCTATTTCCTCCTATACAGATAGACGTGTTTTTTAAGTCTAAATCAAACACAGTTTGTGCTAGCTCCTTGGAACTTTCAAAATAAAGTAGTTCTAAGTTCTGTCTTTGTGGTTTGTTTCCTCTTGAAATAGCCACAAGCAAAGACTGCGTAAAACACATTCATTGGAAAGGTGTTCCAAGCTTCCAAAATACTACTGCTTTTCTGAATACTCGGCAAATTTTTTTCATCCGACCTTGATGATCACTGTGGTAATGATCAGTTCACTAAGTCCACTTAGCTGCCCAACGTTCACTCTTCTAGGATGAAGCGTTCGTTACCAGTAACAGTTTGAATTTTTAGGTTTCACTCTATTTACTCCTATACAGATAGATGTGTTTTTTAAGTCTAAATCAAACACGGTTTGTGCTAGCTCCTTGAAACTTGACAAAATAAAGTATTTCTAAGTTCTGTCTTTGTGGTTTGTTTCCTCTTGAAATAGCCACAAGCAAACACTGCGTAAAAAACCTTTATTGGAAAGGTGTTCCAAGCTTGAAAAATACTACTTGTTTTCTGAATACTCGGCAAATTTTTTTTCATCCGACATTGATGATCTCTGTGGTAATGATCAGTTCACTAATTCCACTTAGCTGCCCAATTTTCTCTCTTCTAGGATGAAGCGTTCGTTACCAGTTACAGTTTGAATTTTTAGGTTTCACTCTATTTCCTCCTATACAGATAGATGTGTTTTTTAAGTCTAAATCAATCACGGTTTGTTCTAGCTCCTTGAAACTTGACAAAATAAAGTTGTTCTAAGTTCTGTCTTTGTGGTTTGTTTCCTCTTGAAATAGATACAAGCAAAGACTGCGTAAAACACATTCATTGGAAAGGTGTTCCAAGCTTCCAAATACTACTGGTTTTCTGAATACTCGGCCAATTTTTTTTCATCTGACCTTGATGATCTCTGTGGTAATGATCAGTTCACTAAGTCCACTTAGCTGCCCAATTTTCAATCTTCTAGGATGAAGCATTCGTTACCAGTAACAGTTTGAATTTTTAGGTTTCACTCTATTTCCTCCTATACAGATAGATGTGTTTTTTAAGTCTAAATCAAACACGGTTTGTGCTAGCTCCTTGAAACTTGACAAAATAAAGTAGTTCTAAGTCCTTTCTTTGTGGTCTGTTTCCTCTTGAAATAGCCACAAGCAAACACTGCGTAAAACACCTTTATTGGAAAGGTGTTCCAACCTTCCAAAATACTACTGGTTTTCTGAAGACTCGGCAAATTTTTTTTCATCCGACATTGATGATCTCTGTGGTAATGATCAGTTCACTAAGTCCACTTAGCTGCCCAATTTTCACTCTTCTAGGATGAAGCGTTCGTTACCAGTAACAGTTTGAATTTTTAGGTTTCAATCTATTTCCTCCTATACAGATAGATGTGTTTTTTAAGTCTAAATCAAACACGGTTTGTACTAGCTCCTTGAAACTTGACAAAATAAAGTAGTTCTAAGCTCTGTCTTTGTGGTTTGTTTCCTCTTGAAATAGCCACAAGCAAAGACTGCGTAAAACACATTCATTGGAAAGGTTTTCCAAGCTTCCAAAATACTACTGGTTTTCTGAATACTCGGCAAATTTTTTTTCATCCGACCTTGATGAACTCTGTGGTAATGATCAGTTCACTAAGTCCACTTAGCTGCCCAACTTTCACTCTTCTAGGATGAAGCGTTCGTTACCAGTAACAGTTTGAATTTTTAGGTTTCACTCTATTTCCTCCTATACAAATAGATGTGTTTTTTAAGTCTAAATCAAACACGGTTTGTGCTAGCTCCTAGAAACTTGACAAAATAAGTAGTTCTAAGTTCTGTCTTTGTGGTTTGTTTCCTCTTGAAATAGCCACAAGCAAAGACTGCGTAAAACACATTCATTGGAAAGGTGTTCCAAGCTTCCAAAATACTACTGGTTTTCTGAATACTCGGCAAATTTTTTTTCATCCGAACTTGATGATCTCTGTGGTAATGATCAGTTCACTAAGTCCACTTAGCTGCCCAATTTTCACTCTTCTAGGATGAAGCGTTCGTTACCAGTAACAGTTTGAATTTTTAGGTTTCACTCTATTTCCTCCTATACAGATAGATGGGTTTTTTAAGTCTAAATCAAACACGGTTTGTCCTAGCTCCTTGAAACTTGACAAAATAAAGTAGTTCTAAGTTCTGTCTTTGTGGTTTGTTTCCTCTTGAAATAGCCACAAGCAAAGACTGCGTAAAACACCTTCATTGGAAAGGTGTTCCAAGCTTCCAAAATACTACTGGTTTTCTGAATACTCGGCAAATTTTTTTTCATCCGACCTTGATGATCTCTGTGGTAATGATCAGTTCACTAAGTCCACTTAGCTGCCCAACTTTCACTCTTCTAAGATGAAGCGTTCGTTACCAGTAACAGTTTGAATTTTTAGGTTTCACTCTATTTACTCCTACACAGATAGATGTGTTTTTTAAGTCTAAATCAAACACGGTTTGTGCTAGCTCCTTGAAACTTGACAAAATAAAGTATTTCTAAGTTCTGTCTTTGTGGTTTATTTCCTCTTGAAATAGCCACAAGCAAACACTGCGTAAAAAACCTTTATTTGAAAGGTGTTCCAAGCTTGAAAAATACTACTTGTTTTCTGAATACTCGGCAAATTTTTTTTCATCCGACATTGATGATCTCTGTGGTAATGATCAGTTCACTAATTCCACTTAGCTGCCCAATTTTCCCTCTTCTAGGATGAAGCGTTCGTTACCAGTAACAGTTTGAATTTTTAGGTTTCACTCTATTTCCTCCTATACAGATAGATGTGTTTTTTAAGTCTAAATCAAACACGGTTTGTGCTAGCTCCTTGAAACTTGACAAATAAAGTAGTTCTAACTTCTGTCTTTGTGGTTTGTTTCCTCTTGAAATAGCCACAAGCAAAGACTGTGTAAAACACCTTCATTGGAAAGGTGTGCAAGCTTCCAAAAAACTACTGGTTTTCTAATACTCGGCAAATTTTTTTTCATCCGACCTTCATGATCTCTGTGGTAATGATCAGTTTACTTAGTCCACTTAGGTGCCCAATTTTCACTCTTCTAGGATGAAGCGTTCGTTACCAGTAACAGTTTGAATTTTTAGGTTTCACTCTATTTCCTCCTATACAGATAGATGTGTTTTTTAAGTCTAAATCAAACACGGTTTGTGCTAGCTCCTTGAAACTTGACAAAATAAAGTAGTTCTAAGTTCTGTCTTTGTGGTTTGTTTCCTCTTGAAGTATCCACAAGCAAAGACTGCGTAAAACACATTCATTGGAAAGGTGTTCCAAGCTTCCAAAATACTACTGGTTTTCTGAATACTCGGCAAATTTTTTTTCATCCGACCTTGATGATCTCTGTGGTAATGATCAGTTCACTAAGTCCACTTAGCTGCCCAACTTTCACTCCTCTAGGATGAAGCGTTCGTTACCAGTAACAGTTTGAATTTTTAGGTTTCACTCTATTTCCTCCTATACAGATAGATGTGTTTTTTAAGTCTAAATCAAACTTGGTTTGTGCTAGCTCCTTAAAACTTGACAAAATAAGTAGTTCTAAGTTCTGTCTTTGTGGTTTCTTTCCTCTTGAAATAGCCACAAGCAAAGACTGCGTAAAACACATTCATTGGAAAGGTGTTCCAAGCTTCCAAAATACTACTGGTTTTCTGAATACTCGCCAAATTTTTTTTCATCCGACCTTGATGATCTCTGTGGTAATGATCAGTTCACTAAGTCCACTTAGCTGCCCAATTTTCACTCTTCTAGGATGAAGCGTTCGTTACCAGTAACAGATTGAATTTTTAGGTTTCACTCTATTTCCTCCTATACTGATAGATGTGTTTTTTAAGTCTAAATCAAACACGGTTTGTGCTAGCTCCTTGAAACTTGACAAAATAAAGTAGTTCTAAGTTCTGTCTTTGTGGTTTGTTTCCTCTTGAAATAGCCACAAGCAAGACTGCGTAAAACACCTTCATTGGAAAGGTGTGCCAAGCTTCCAAAAAACTACTGGTTTTCTGAATACTCGGCAAATTTTTTTTCATCCGACCTTGATGATCTCTGTGGTAATGATCAGTTTATTTAGTCCACTTAGGTGCCCAATATTCACTCTTCTAGGATGAAGCGTTCGTTACCAGTAACAGTTTGAGTTTTTAGGTTTCACTCTATTTCCTCCTATATATAGAGATGTGTTTGGAAGTCTAAATCAAACACGGTTTGTGCTAGCTCCTTGAAACTTGACAAAATAAAGTAGTTCTAAGTTCTGTCTTTGTGGTTTGTTTCCTCTTGAAATAGCCACAAGCAAGACTGCGTAAAACACCTTCATTGGAAAGGTGTGCCAAGCTTCCAAAAAACTACTGGTTTTCGGAATACTCGGCAAATTTTTTTTCATCCGACCTTGATGATCTCTGTGGTAAGGATCAGTTCACTAAGTCCACTTACCTGCCCAATTTTCACTCTTCTAGGATGAAGCGTTCGTTACCAGTAACAGTTTGAATTTTTAGTTTTCACTCTATTTCCTCCTATACAGATAGATGTGTTTTTTAAGTCTAAATCAAACACGGTTTGTGCTAGCTCCTTGAAACTTGACAAAATAAAGTAGCTCTAAGTTCTGTCTTTGTGGTTTGTTTCCTCTTGAAATAGCCACAAGGAAAGACGGCGTAAAACACATTCATTGGAAAGGTGTTCCAAGCTTCCAAAATACTACTGGTTTTCTGAATACTCGGCAAATTTTTTTTCATCCGACCTTGATGATCTCTGTGGTAATGATCAGTTCACTATGTCCACTTAGCTGCCCAACTTTCACTCTTCTAGGATGAAGCATTCGTTACCAGTAACAGTTTGAATTTTTAGGTTTCACTCTATTTACTCCTATACAGATAGATGTGTTTTTTAAGTCTAAATCAAACACGGTTTGTGCTAGCTCCTTGAAACTTGACAAAATAAAGTATTTCTAAGTTCTGTCTTTGTGGTTTGTTTCCTCTTGAAATGGCCACAAGCAAACACTGCGTAAAAAACCTTTATTGGAAAGGTGTTCCAAGCTTGAAAAATACTACTTGTTTTCTGAATACTCGGCAAATTTTTTTTCATCCGACATTGATGATCTCTGTGGTAATGATCAGTTCACTAATTCCACTTAGCTGCCCAATTTTCCTTCTTCTAGGATGAAGCGTTCGTTACCAGTAACAGTTTGAATTTTTAGGTTTCACTCTATTTCCTCCTATACAGATAGATGTGTTTTTTAAGTCTAAATCAAACTTGGTTTGTGCTAGCTCCTTAAAACTTGACAAAATAAGTAGTTCTAAGTTCTGTCTTTGTGGTTTCTTTCCTCTTGAAATAGCCACAAGCAAAGACTGCGTAAAACACATTCATTGAAAAGGTGTTCCAAGCTTCCAAAATACTACTGGTTTTCTGAATACTCGGCAAATTTTTTTTCATCCGACCTTGATGATCTCTGTGGTAATGATCAGTTCACTAAGTCCACTTAGCTGCCCAATTTTCACTCTTCTAGGATGAAGCGTTCGTTACCAGTAACAGATTGAATTTTTAGGTTTCACTCTATTTCCTCCTATACTGATAGATGTGTTTTTTAAGTCTAAATCAAACACGGTTTGTGCTAGCTCCTTGAAACTTGACAAAATAAAGTAGTTCTAAGTTCTGTCTTTGTGGTTTCTTTCCTCTTGAAATAGCCACAAGCAAGACTGCGTAAAACACCTTCATTGGAAAGGTGTGCCAAGCTTCCAAAAAACTACTGGTTTTCTGAATACTCGGCAAATTTTTTTTCATCCGACATTGATGATCTCTGTGGTAATGATCAGTTTATTTAGTCCACTTAGGTGCCCAATATTCACTCTTCTAGGATGAAGCGTTCGTTACCAGTAACAGTTTGAGTTTTTAGGTTTCACTCTATTTCCTCCTATATATAGAGATGTGTTTGGAAGTCTAAATCAAACACGGTTTGTGCTAGCTCCTTGAAACTTGACAAAATAAAGTAGTTCTAAGTTCTGTCTTTGTGGTTTGTTTCCTCTTGAAATAGCCACAAGCAAGACTGCGTAAAACACCTTCATTGGAAAGGTGTGCCAAGCTTCCAAAAAACTACTGGTTTTCGGAATACTCGGCAAATTTTTTTTCATCCGACCTTGATGATCTCTGTGGTAATGATCAGTTCACTAAGTCCACGTAGCTGCCCAATTTTCACTCTTCTAGGATGAAGCGTTCGTTACCAGTAACAGTTTGAATTTTTAGGTTTCACTCTATTTCCTCCTATACAGATAGATGTGTTTTTTAAGTCTAAATCAAACACGGTTTGTGCTAGCTCCTTGAAACTTGACAAAATAAAGTAGTTCTAAGTTCTGTCTTTGTGGTTTGTTTCCTCTTGAAATAGCCACAAGCAAAGACTGCGTAAAACACCTTTATTGGAAAGGTGTTCCAAGCTTCCAAAATACTACTGGTTTTCTGAAGACTCGGCAAATTTTTTTTCATCCGACCTTGATGATCTCTGTGGTAAGGATCAGTTCACTAAGTCCACTTACCTGCCCAATTTTCACTCTTCTAGGATGAAGCGTTCGTTACCAGTAACAGTTTGAATTTTTAGTTTTCACTCTATTTCCTCCTATACAGATAGATGGGTTTTTTAAGTCTAAATCAACACGGTTTGTGCTAGCTCCTTGAAACTTGACAAAATAAAGTAGTTCTAAGTTCTGTCTTTGTGGTTTGTTTCCTCTTGAAATAGCCACAAGGAAAGACGGCGTAAAACACATTCATTGGAAAGGTGTTCCAAGCTTCCAAAATACTACCGGTTTTCTGAATACTCGGCAAATTTTTTTTCATCCGACCTTGATGATCTCTGTGGTAATGATCAGTTCACTAAGTCCACTTAGCTGCCCAACTTTCACTCTTCTAGGATGAAGCATTCGTTACCAGTAACAGTTTGAATTTTTAGGTTTCACTCTATTTCCTCCTATACAGATAGATGTGTTTTTTAAGTCTAAATCAAACACGGTTTGTGCTAGCTCCTTGAAACTTGACAAAATAAAGTATTTCTAAGTTCTGTCTTTGTGGTTTGTTTCCTCTTGAAATAGCCACAAGCAAACACTGCGTAAAAAACCTTTATTGGAAAGGTGTTCCAAGCTTGAAAAATACTACTTGTTTTCTGAATACTCGGCAAAATTTTTTTCATCCGACATTGATGATCTCTGTGGTAATGATCAGTTCACTAATTCCACTTAGCTGCCCAATTTTCCATCTTCTAGGATATAGCGTTCGTTACCAGTAACAGTTTGAATTTTTAGGTTTCACTCTATTTCCTCCTATACAGATAGATGTGTTTTTTAAGTCTAAATCAAAAACGGTTTGTGCTAGCTCCTTGAAACTTGACAAAATAAAGTAGATCTAAGTTCTGTCTTTGTGGTTTGTTTCCTCTTGAAATAGCCACAAGCAAAGACTGCGTAAAACACATTCATTGGAAAAGTGTGCCAAGCTTCCAAAATACTACTGGTTTTCTGAATACTCGGCAAATTTTTTTTCATCCGACATTGATGATCTCTGTGGTAATTATCAGTTCACTAAGTCCACTTAGCTGCCCAACTTTCACTCTTCTAGGATGAAGCGTTCGTTACCAGTAACAGTTTGAATTTTTAGGTTTCACTCTATTTCCTCCTATACAGATAGATGTGTTTTTTAAGTCTAAATCAAACACGGTTTGTGCTAGCTCCTTGAAACTTGACAAAATAAAGTAGATCTAAGTTCTGTCTTTGTGGTTTGTTTCCTCTTGAAATAGCCACAAGCAAACACTGTGTAAAAAACCTTTATTGGAAAGGTGTTCCAAGCTTGAAAAATACAACTTGTTTTCTGAATACTCTGCAAATTTTTTTTCATCCGACATTGATGATCTCTGTGGTAATGATCAGTTCACTAATTCCACTTAGCTGCCCAATTTTCCTTCTTCTAGGATGAAGCGTTCGTTACCAGTAACAGTTTGAATTTTTAGGTTTCACTCTATTTCCTCCTATACAGATAGATGTGTTTTTTAAGTCTAAATCAAACACGGTTTGTGCTAGCTCCTTGAAACTTGACAAAATAAAGTAGATCTAAGTTCTGTCTTTGTGGTTTGTTTCCTCTTGAAATAGCCACAAGCAAACACTGCATAAAACTCCTTTATTGGAAAGGTGTTCCAAGCTTCCAAAATACTACTGGTTTTCTGAATACTCGGCAAATTTTTTTTCATCTGACCTTGATGATCTCTGTGGTAATGATCAGTTCACTAAGTCCACTTAGCTGCCCAATTTTCACTCTTCTAGGATGAAGCGTTCGTTACCAGTAACAGTTTGAATTTTTAGGTTTCACTCTATTTCCTCCTATACAGATAGATGTGTTTTTTAAGTCTAAATCAAACACGGTTTGTGCTAGCTCCTTGAAACTTGACAAAATAAAGTAGTTCTAAGTTCTGTCTTTGTGGTTTGTTTCCTCTTGAAATAGCCACAAGCAAAGACTGCGTAAAACACCTTTATTGGAAAGGTGTTCCAAGCTTCCAAAATACTACTGGTTTTCTGAAGACTCGGCAAATTTTTTTTCATCCGACCTTGATGATCTCTGTGGTAATGATCAGTTCACTAAGTCCACTTAGCTGCCCAATATTCACTCTTCTAGGATGAAGCGTTCGTTACCAGTAACAGTTTGAATTTTTAGGTTTCACTCTATTTCCTCCTATACAGATAGATGTGTTTTTTAAGTCTAAATCAAACACGGTTTGTGCTAGCTCCTTGAAACTTGACAAAATAAAGTTGTTCTAAGTTCTGTCTTTGTGGTTTGTTTCCTCTTGAAATACCACAAGCAAAGACTGCGTAAAACACATTCATTGGAAAGGTGTTCCAAGCTTCCAAAATACTACTGGTTTTCTGAATACTCGGCAAATTTTTTTTCATCTGACCTTGATGATCTCTGTGGTAATGATCAGTTCACTAAGTCCACTTAGCTGCCCAATTTTCAAACTTCTAGGATGAAGCATTCGTTACCAGTAACAGTTTGAATTTTTAGGTTTCACTCTATTTCCTCCTATACAGATAGATGTGTTTTTTAAGTCTAAATCAAACACGGTTTGTGCTAGCTCCTTGAAACTTGACAAAATAAAGTAGTTCTAAGTTCTGTCTTTGTGGTCTGTTTCCTCTTGAAATAGCCACAAGCAAACACTGCGTAAAACACCTTTATTGGAAAGGTGTTCCAAGCTTCCAAAATACTACTGGTTTTCTGAAGACTCGGCAAATTTTTTTTCATCCGACCTTGATGATCTCTGTGGTAATGATCAGTTCACTAAGTACACTTAGCTGCCCAATTTTCACTCTTCTAGGATGAAGCGTTCGTTACCAGTAACAGTTTGAATTTTTAGGTTTCACTATTTCCTCCTATACAGATAGATGTGTTTTTTAAGTCTAAATCAAACACGGTTTGTACTAGCTCCTTGAAACTTGACAAAATAAAGTAGTTCTAAGTTCTGTCTTTGTGGTTTGTTTCCTCTTGAAATAGCCACAAGCAAAGACTGCGTAAAACACATTCATTGGAAAGGTTTTCCAAGCTTCCAAAATACTACTGGTTTTCTGAATACCGGCAAATTTTTTTTCATCCGACCTTGATGATCTCTGTGGTAATGATCAGTTCACTAAGTCCACTTAGCTGCCCAACTTTCACTCTTCTAGGATGAAGCGTTCGTTACCAGTAACAGTTTGAATTTTTAGGTTTCACTCTATTTACTCCTATACAGATAGATGTGTTTTTTAAGTCTAAATCAAACACGGTTTGTGCTAGCTCCTTGAAACTTGACAAAATAAAGTATTTCTAAGTTCTGTCTTGGTGGTTTGTTTCCTCTTGAAATAGCCACAAGCAAACACTGCGTAAAAAAACATTTATTGGAAAGGTGTTCCAAGCTTGAAAAATACTACTTGTTTTCTGAATACTCGGCAAATTTTTTTTCATCCGACATTGATGATGTCTGTGGTAATGATCAGTTCACTAATTCCACTTAGCTGCCCAATTTTCCTTCTTCTAGGATGAAGCGTTCGTTACCAGTAACAGTTTGAATTTTTAGGTTTCACTCTATTTCCTCCTATACAGATAGATGTGTTTTTTAAGTATAAATCAAACACGGTTTGTGCTAGCTCCTTGAAACTTGACAAAATAAAGTAGATCTAAGTTCTGTCTTTGTGGTTTGTTTCCTCTTGAAATAGCCACAAGCAAAGACTGCGTAAAACACATTCATTGGAAAGGTGTGCCAAGCTTCCAAAATACTACTGGTTTTGTGAATACTCGGCAAATTTTTTTTCATCCGACCTTGATGATCTCTGTGGTAATTATCAGTTCACTAAGTCCACTTAGCTGCCCAACTTTCACTCTTCTAGGATGAAGCGTTCGTTACCAGTAACAGTTTGAATTTTTAGGTTTCACTCTATTTCCTCCTATACAGATAGATGTGTTTTTTAAGTCTAAATCAAACACGGTTTGTGCTAGCTCCTTGAAACTTGACAAAATAAAGTAGATCTAAGTTCTGTCTTTGTGGTTTGTTTCCTCTTGAAATAGCCACAAGCAAACACTGCATAAAACTCCTTTATTGGAAAGGTGTTCCAAGCTTCCAAAATACTACTGGTTTTCTGAATACTCGGCAAATTTTTTTTCATCCGAACTTGATGATCTCTGTGGTAATGATCAGTTCACTAAGTCCACTTAGCTGCCCAATTTTCACTCTTCTAGGATGAAGCGTTCGTTACCAGTAACAGTTTGAATTTTTAGGTTTCACTCTATTTCCTCCTATACAGATAGATGTGTTTTTTAAGTCTAAATCAAACACGGTTTGTGCTAGCTCCTTGAAACTTGACAAAATAAAGTAGTTCTAAGTTCTGTCTTTGTGGTTTGTTTCCTCTTGAAATAGCCACAAGCAAAGACTGCGTAAAACACCTTTATTGGAAAGGTGTTCCAAGCTTCCAAAATACTACTGGTTTTCTGAAGACTCGGCAAATTTTTTTTCATCCGACCTTGATGATCTCTGTGGTAATGATCAGTTCACTAAGTCCACTTAGCTGCCCAATTTTCACTCTTCTAGGATGAAGCGTTCGTTACCAGTAACAGTTTGAATTTTTAGGTTTCACTCTATTTCCTCCTATACAGATAGATGTGTTTTTTAAGTCTAAATCAAACACGGTTTGTGCTAGCTCCTTGAAACTTGACAAAATAAAGTAGTTCTAAGTTCTGTCTTTGTGGTTTGTTTCCTCTTGAAATAGCCACAAGCAAAGACTGCGTAAAACACCTTCATTGGAAAGGTGTGCAAGCTTCCAAAAAACTACTGGTTTTCTAATACTCGGCAAATTTTTTTTCATCCGACCTTCATGATCTCTGTGGTAATGATCAGTTTACTTAGTCCACTTAGGTGCCCATTTTTCACTCTTCTAGGATGAAGCGTTCGTTACCAGTAACAGTTTGAATTTTTAGGTTTCACTCTATTTCCTCCTATACAGATAGATGTGTTTTTTAAGTCTAAATCAAACACAGTTTGTGCTAGCTCCTTGAAACTTGACAAAATAAAGTAGTTCTAAGTTCTGTCTTTGTGGTTTGTTTCCTCTTGAAGTAGCCACAAGCAAAGACTGCGTAAAACACATTCATTGGAAAGGTGTTCCAAGCTTCCAAAATACTACTGGTTTTCTGAATACTCGGCAAATTTTTTTTCATCCGACCTTGATGATCTCTGTGGTAATGATCAGTTCACTAAGTCCACTTAGCTGCCCAACTTTCACTCCTCTAGGATGAAGCGTTCGTTACCAGTAACAGTTTGAATTTTTAGGTTTCACTCTATTTCCTCCTATACAGATAGATGTGTTTTTTAAGTCTAAATCAAACTTGGTTTGTGCTAGCTCCTTAAAACTTGACAAAATAAGTAGTTCTAAGTTCTGTCTTTGTGGTTTCTTTCCTCTTGAAATAGCCACAAGCAAGACTGCGTAAAACACCTTCATTGGAAAGGTGTGCCAAGCTTCCAAAAAACTACTGGTTTTCGGAATACTCGGCAAATTTTTTTTCATCCGACCTTGATGATCTCTGTGGTAATGATCAGTTTATTTAGTCCACTTAGGTGCCCAATATTCACTCTTCTAGGATGAAGCATTCGTTACCAGTAACAGTTTGAGTTTTTAGGTTTCAATCAATTTCCTCCTATATATAGAGATGTGTTTGGAAGTCTAAATCAAACACGGTTTGTGCTAGCTCCTTGAAACTTGACAAAATAAAGTAGTTCTAAGTTCTGTCTTTGTGGTTTGTTTCCTCTTGAAATAGCCACAAGCAAGACTGCGTAAAACACCTTCATTGGAAAGGTGTGCCAAGCTTCCAAAAAACTACTGGTTTTCGGAATACTCGGCAAATTTTTTTTCATCCGACCATGATGATCTCTGTGGTAATGATCAGTTCACTAAGTCCACTTAGCTGCCCAATTTTCACTCTTCTGGGATGAAGCGTTCGTTACCAGTAACAGTTTGAATTTTTAGGTTTCACTCTATTTCCTCCTATACAGATAGATGTGTTTTTTAAGTCTAAATCAATCACGGTTTGTTCTAGCTCCTTGAAACTTGACAAAATAAAGTTGTTCTAAGTTCTGTCTTTGTGGTTTGTTTCCTCTTGAAATAGCCACAAGCAAAGACTGCGTAAAACACATTCATTGGAAAGGTGTTCCAAGCTTCCAAATACTACTGGTTTTCTGAATACTCGGCAAATTTTTTTTCATCTGACCTTGATGATCTCTGTGGTAATGATCAGTTCACTAAGTCCACTTAGCTGCCCAATTTTCAATCTTCTAGGATGAAGCATTCGTTACCAGTAACAGTTTGAATTTTTAGGTTTCACTCTATTTCCTCCTATACAGATAGATGTGTTTTTTAAGTCTAAATCAAACACGGTTTGTGCTAGCTCCTTGAAACTTGACAACATAAAGTAGTTCTAAGTTCTTTCTTTGTGGTCTGTTTCCTCTTGAAATAGCCACAAGCAAACACTGGGTAAAACACCTTTATTGGAAAGGTGTTCCAAGCTTCCAAAATACTACTGGTTTTCTGAAGACTCGGCAAATTTTTTTTCATCCGACCTTGATGATCTCTGTGGTAATGATCAGTTCACTAAGTCCACTTAGCTGCCCAATTTTCACTCTTCTAGGATGAAGCGTTCGTTACCAGTAACAGTTTGAATTTTTAGGTTTCACTCTATTTCCTCCGATAGAGATAGATGTGTTTTTTAAGTCTAAATCAAACACGGTTTGTGCTAGCTCCTTGAAACTTGACAAAATAAAGTAGTTCTAAGTTCTGTCTTTGTGGTTTGTTTCCTCTTGAAATAGCCACAAGCAAAGACTGCGTAAAACACATTCATTGGAAAGGTGTTCCAAGCTTCCAAAATACTACTGGTTTTCTGAATACTCGGCAAACTTTTTTTCATCCGACCTTGATGATCTCTGTGGTAATGATCAGTTCACTAAGTCCACTTAGCTGCCCAACTTTCACTCTTCTAGGATGAAGCGTTCGTTACCAGTAACAGTTTGAATTTTTAGGTTTCACTCTATTTCCTCCTATACAGATAGATGTGTTTTTTAAGTCTAAATCAAACACGGTTTGTACTAGCTCCTTGAAACTTGACAAAATAAAGTAGTTCTAAGTTCTGTCTTTGTGGTTTGTTTCCTCTTGAAATAGCCACAAGCAAAGACTGCGTAAAACACATTCATTGGAAAGGTTTTCCAAGCTTCCAAAATACTACTGGTTTTCTGAATACCGGCAAATTTTTTTTCATCCGACCTTGATGATCTCTGTGGTAATGATCAGTTCACTAAGTCCACTTAGCTGCCCAACTTTCACTCTTCTAGGATGAAGCGTTCGTTACCAGTAACAGTTTGAATTTTTAGGTTTCACTCTATTTACTCCTATACAGATAGATGTGTTTTTTAAGTCTAAATCAAACACGGTTTGTGCTAGCTCCTTGAAACTTGACAAAATAAAGTATTTCTAAGTTCTGTCTTGGTGGTTTGTTTCCTCTTGAAATAGCCACAAGCAAACACTGCGTAAAAAACCTTTATTGGAAAGGTGTTCCAAGCTTGAAAAATACTACTTGTTTTCTGAATACTCGGCAAATATTTTTCATCCGACATTGATGATGTCTGTGGTAATGATCAGTTCACTAATTCCACTTAGCTGCCCAATTTTCCTTCTTCTAGGATGAAGCGTTCGTTACCAGTAACAGTTTGAATTTTTAGGTTTCACTCTATTTCCTCCTATACAGATAGATGTGTTTTTTAAGTATATATCAAACACGGTTTGTGCTAGCTCCTTGAAACTTGACAAAATAAAGTAGATCTAAGTTCTGTCTTTGTGGTTTGTTTCCTCTTGAAATAGCCACAAGCAAAGACTGCGTAAAACACATTCATTGGAAAGGTGTGCCAAGCTTCCAAAATACTACTGGTTTTGTGAATACTCGGCAAATTTTTTTTCATCCGACCTTGATGATCTCTGTGGTAATGATCAGTTCACTAAGTCCACTTAGCTGCCCAATTTTCACTCTTCTAGGATGAAGCGTTCGTTACCAGTAACAGTTTGAATTTTTAGGTTTCACTCTATTTCCTCCTATACAGATAGATGTGTTTTTTAAGTCTAAATCAAACACGGTTTGTGCTAGCTCCTTGAAACTTGACAAAATAAAGTAGTTCTAAGTTCTGTCTTTGTGGTTTGTTTCCTCTTGAAATAGCCACAAGCAAAGACTGCGTAAAACACCTTCATTGGAAAGGTGTGCAAGCTTCCAAAAAACTACTGGTTTTCTAATACTCGGCAAATTTTTTTTCATCCGACCTTCATGATCTCTGTGGTAATGATCAGTTTACTTAGTCCACTTAGGTGCCCATTTTTCACTCTTCTAGGATGAAGCGTTCGTTACCAGTAACAGTTTGAATTTTTAGGTTTCACTCTATTTCCTCCTATACAGATAGATGTGTTTTTTAAGTCTAAATCAAACACAGTTTGTGCTAGCTCCTTGAAACTTGACAAAATAAAGTAGTTCTAAGTTCTGTCTTTGTGGTTTGTTTCCTCTTGAAGTAGCCACAAGCAAAGACTGCGTAAAACACATTCATTGGAAAGGTGTTCCAAGCTTCCAAAATACTACTGGTTTTCTGAATACTCGGCAAATTTTTTTTCATCCGACCTTGATGATCTCTGTGGTAATGATCAGTTCACTAAGTCCACTTAGCTGCCCAACTTTCACTCCTCTAGGATGAAGCGTTCATTACCAGTAACAGTTTGAATTTTTAGGTTTCACTCTATTTCCTCCTATACAGATAGATGTGTTTTTTAAGACTAAATCAAACTTGGTTTGTGCTAGCTCCTTAAAACTTGACAAAATAAGTAGTTCTAAGTTCTGTCTTTGTGGTTTCTTTCCTCTTGAAATAGCCACAAGCAAGACTGCGTAAAACACCTTCATTGGAAAGGTGTGCCAAGCTTCCAAAAAACTACTGGTTTTCGGAATACTCGGCAAATTTTTTTTCATCCGACCTTGATGATCTCTGTGGTAATGATCAGTTTATTTAGTCCACTTAGGTGCCCAATATTCACTCTTCTAGGATGAAGCATTCGTTACCAGTAACAGTTTGAGTTTTTAGGTTTCAATCAATTTCCTCCTATATATAGAGATGTGTTTGGAAGTCTAAATCAAACACGGTTTGTGCTAGCTCCTTGAAACTTGACAAAATAAAGTAGTTCTAAGTTCTGTCTTTGTGGTTTGTTTCCTCTTGAAATAGCCACAAGCAAGACTGCGTAAAACACCTTCATTGGAAAGGTGTGCCAAGCTTCCAAAAAACTACTGGTTTTCGGAATACTCGGCAAATTTTTTTTCATCCGACCATGATGATCTCTGTGGTAATGATCAGTTCACTAAGTCCACTTAGCTGCCCAATTTTCACTCTTCTGGGATGAAGCGTTCGTTACCAGTAACTGTTTGAATTTTTAGGTTTCACTCTATTTCCTCCTATACAGATAGATGTGTTTTTTAAGTCTAAATCAATCACGGTTTGTTCTAGCTCCTTGAAACTTGACAAAATAAAGTTGTTCTAAGTTCTGTCTTTGTGGTTTGTTTCCTCTTGAAATAGCCACAAGCAAAGACTGGGTAAAACACATTCATTGGAAAGGTGTTCCAAGCTTCCAAATACTACTGGTTTTCTGAATACTCGGCAAATTTTTTTTCATCTGACCTTGATGATCTCTGTGGTAATGATCAGTTCACTAAGTCCACTTAGCTGCCCAATTTTCAATCTTCTAGGATGAAGCATTCGTTACCAGTAACAGTTTGAATTTTTAGGTTTCACTCTATTTCCTCCTATACAGATAGATGTGTTTTTTAAGTCTAAATCAAACACGGTTTGTGCTAGCTCCTTGAAACTTGACAACATAAAGTAGTTCTAAGTTCTTTCTTTGTGGTCTGTTTCCTCTTGAAATAGCCACAAGCAAACACTGGGTAAAACACCTTTATTGGAAAGGTGTTCCAAGCTTCCAAAATACTACTGGTTTTCTGAAGACTCGGCAAATTTTTTTTCATCCGACCTTGATGATCTCTGTGGTAATGATCAGTTCACTAAGTCCACTTAGCTGCCCAATTTTCACTCTTCTAGGATGAAGCGTTCGTTACCAGTAACAGTTTGAATTTTTAGGTTTCACTCTATTTCCTCCGATAGAGATAGATGTGTTTTTTAAGTCTAAATCAAACACGGTTTGTGCTAGCTCCTTGAAACTTGACAAAATAAAGTAGTTCTAAGTTCTGTCTTTGTGGTTTGTTTCCTCTTGAAATAGCCACAAGCAAACACTGCGTAAAACACCTTTATTGGAAAGGTGTTCCAAGCTTCCAAAATACTACTGGTTTTCTGAATACTCGGCAAATTTTTTTTCATCCGACCTTGATGATCTCTGTGGTAATGATCAGTTCACTAAGTCCACTTAGCTGCCCAACTTTCACTCTTCTAGGATGAAGCGTTCGTTACCAGTAACAGTTTGAATTTTTAGGTTTCACTCTATTTACTCCTATACAGATAGATGTGTTTTTTAAGTCTAAATCAAACACGGTTTGTGCTAGCTCCTTGAAACTTGACAAAATAAAGTATTTCTAAGTTCTGTCTTTGTGGTTTATTTCCTCTTGAAATAGCCACAAGCAAAGACTGCGTAAAACACCTTCATTGGAAAGGTGTGCAAGCTTCCAAAAAACTACTGGTTTTCTAATACTCGGCAAATTTTTTTTCATCCGACCTTGATGATATCTGTGGTAATGATCAGTTTACTTAGTCCACTTAGGTGCCCAATATTCACTCTTCTAAAATGAAGCGTTCGTTACCAGTAACAGTTTGAGTTTTTAGGTTTCACTCTATTTCCTCCTATATATATATAGATGTGTTTGGAAGTCTAAATCAAACACGGTTTGTGCTAGCTCCTTGAAACTTGACAAAATAAAGTAGTTCTAAGTTCTTTCTTTGTGGTTTGTTTCCTCTTGAAATAGGCACAAGCAAAGACTGCGTAAAACACATTCATTGGAAATGTGTGCCAAGCTTCCAAAAAACTACTGGTTTTCGGAATACTCGGCAAATTTTTTTTCATCCGACATTGATGATCTCTGTGGTAATGATCAGTTCACTAATTCCACTTAGCTGCCCAATTTTCCCTCTTCTAGGATGAAGCGTTCGTTACCAGTAACAGTTTGAATTTTTAGGTTTCACTCTATTTCCTCCTATACAGATAGATGTGTTTTTTAAGTCTAAATCAAACACGGTTTGTGCTAGCTCCTTGAAACTTTCAAAATAAAGTAGTTCTAAGTTCTGTCTTTGTGGTTTGTTTCCTCTTGAAATAGCCACAAGCAAAGACTGCGTAAAACACATTCATTGGAAAGGTGTTCCAAGCTTCCAAAATACTACTGCTTTTCTGAATACTCGGCAAATTTTTTTTCATCCGACCTTGATGATCACTGTGGTAATGATCAGTTCACTAAGTCCACTTAGCTGCCCAACGTTCACTCCTCTAGGATGAAGCGTTCGTTACCAGTAACAGTTTGAATTTTTAGGTTTCACTCTATTTACTCCTATACAGATAGATGTGTTTTTTAAGTCTAAATCAAACACGGTTTGTGCTAGCTCCTTGAAACTTGACAAAATAAAGTATTTCTAAGTTCTGTCTTTGTGGTTT
>NW_027510364.1:0-34398 GCF_048772815.1 Callospermophilus lateralis
AATATAAGTGTTATTCGCGAGTCCCTGTATTAGGCTACATCAAGAGGAAACAAACCTTAGAGATAGAACGTAGAACTACTGTATTGTGTCACGTTTCAAGAAGCTAGCACAAACCGTGTTTGATTTAGAGTTCGAACTGCATCTGTCAATATAGAAGAAAACGCAGTGAAACCTAAAAATTCAAACTGTTACTGCAAACGGATGCTTCAACGTAGGAGAACGAAACTTGGACATCCAAGTTTGTTTGGAGTACTGCTCATTATTTGAAAGTATCAGGAAGGTCGGAAAAAAAATATATGTTGTGATTTCAGGAGACTGTAGTTTTTTGGCAGCCTAACAACGCCTTTCATTGAATGAGTTATTCGCCAGCCTGTGCTTAAGGCTACATCAAGAGGAAACAAACCTTAGAGATAGAACGTAGAACTACTGTATTGTGTCAAGTTTCAAGAAGCTAGCACAAACCGTGTTTGATTTAGAGTTCGAACTGCATCTGTCAATATAGGAGAAAACAGAGTGAAACCTAAAAATTGAAACTGTTACTGCAAACGGATGCTTCAACGTAGGAGAACGAAACTTGGGCATCCAAGTTTGATTGGAGTACTGCTCATTATTTGAAAGTATCAGGAAGGTCGGAAAAAAAATATATGTTGTGATTTCAGGAGACTGTAGTTTTTTGGCAGCCTAACAACGCCTTTCATTGAATGAGTTATTCGCCAGCCTGTGCTTAAGGCTACATCAAGAGGAAACAAACCTTAGAGATAGAACGTAGAACTAATATATTGTGTCAAGTTTCAAGAAGCTAGCACAAACCGTGTTTGATTTAGAGTTCGAACTGCATCTGTCAATATAGGAGAAAACAGAGTGAAACCTAAAAATTCAAACTGTTACTGCAAACGGATGCTTCAACGTAGGAGAACGATAATTGGGCATCCAAGTGGGATTGGTGTACTGATCATTACTTGAAAGTATCATGAAGATTGGATGAAAAAAGTGTATGTTGAGATTTCAGGAGACTCTAGTTTTTGGAAGTTTGGCAATCCCTTTCAATATAAGTGTTATTCGCGAGTCCCTGTATTAGGCTACATCAAGAGGAAACAAACCTTAGAGATAGAACGTAGAACTACTGTATTGTGTCACGTTTCAAGAAGCTAGCACAAACCGTGTTTGATTTAGAGTTCGAACTGCATCTGTCAATATAGGAGAAAACGCAGTGAAACCTAAAAATTCAAACTGTTACTGCAAACGGATGCTTCAACGTAGGAGAACGAAACTTGGGCATCCAAGTGGGATTGGTGTACTGATCATTACTTGAAAGTATCATGAAGATTGGATGAAAAAATGTATGTTGTGATTTCAGGAGACTGTAGTTTTTTGGCAGCCTAACAACGCCTTTCATTGAATGAGTTATTCGCCAGCCTGTGCTTAAGGCTACATCAAGAGGAAACAAACCTTAGAGATAGAACGTAGAACTACTGTATTGTGTCACGTTTCAAGAAGCTAGCACAAACCGTGTTTGATTTAGAGTTCGAACTGCATCTGTCAATATAGAAGAAAACGCAGTGAAACCTAAAAATTCAAACTGTTACTGCAAACGGATGCTTCAACGTAGGAGAACGATACTTGGGCATCCAAGTGGGAGTGGTGTACTGATCATTACTTGAAAGTATCATGAAGATTGGATGAAAATATGTATGTTGAGATTTCAGGAGACTCTAGTTTTTGGAAGTTTTTCAACCCCTTTCAATATAAGTGTTATTCGCGAGTCCCTGTATTAGGCTACATCAAGAGGAAACAAACCTTAGAGATAGAACGTAGAACTACTGTATTGTGTCACGTTTCAAGAAGCTAGCACAAAGCGTGTTTGATTTAGAGTTCGAACTGCATCTGTCAATATAGAAGAAAACGCAGTGAAACCTAAAAATTCAAACTGTTACTGCAAACGGATGCTTCAACGTAGGATAACGAAACTTGGACATCCAAGTTTGTTTGGAGTACTGCTCATTATTTGAAAGTATCAGGAAGGTCGGAAAAAAAATATATGTTGTGATTTCAGGAGACTGTAGTTTTTTGGCAGCCTAACAACGCCTTTCATTGAATGAGTTATTCGCCAGCCTGTGCTTAAGGCTACATCAAGAGGAAACAAACCTTAGAGATAGAACGTAGAACTAATATATTGTGTCAAGTTTCAAGAAGCTAGCACAAACCGTGTTTGATTTAGAGTTCGAACTGCATCTGTCAATATAGGAGAAAACAGAGTGAAACCTAAAAATTCAAACTGTTACTGCAAACGGATGCTTCAACGTAGGAGAACGATACTTGGGCATCCAAGTGGGATTGGTGTACTGATCATTACTTGAAAGTATCATGAAGATTGGATGAAAAAAATGTATCTTGAGATTTCAGGAGACTCTAGTTTTTGGAAGTTTGGCAATCCCTTTCAATATAAGTGTTATTCGCGAGTCCCTGTATTAGGCTACATCAAGAGGAAACAAACCTTAGAGATAGAACGTAGAACTACTGTATTGTGTCACGTTTCAAGAAGCTAGCACAAACCGTGTTTGATTTAGAGTTCTAACTGCATCTGTCAATATAGAAGAAAACAGAGTGAAACCTAAAAATTCAAACTGTTACTGCAAACGGATGCTTCAACGTAGGAGAACGAAACTTGGACATCCAAGTTTGATTGGAGTACTGCTCATTATTTGAAAGTATCAGGAAGGTCGGAAAAAAAATATATGTTGTGATTTCAGGAGACTGTAGTTTTTTGGCAGCCTAACAACGCCTTTCATTGAATGAGTTATTCGCCAGCCTGTGCTTAAGGCTACATCAAGAGGAAACAAACCTTAGAGATAGAACGTAGAACTACTGTATTGTGTCACGTTTCAAGAAGCTAGCACAAACCGTGTTTGATTTAGAGTTCGAACTGCATCTGTCAATATAGGAGAAAACGCAGTGAAACCTAAAAATTCAAACTGTTACTGCAAACGGATGCTTCAACGTAGGAGAACGAAACTTGGGCATCCAAGTGGGATTGGTGTACTGATCATTACTTGAAAGTATCATGAAGATTGGATGAAAAAATGTATGTTGTGATTTCAGGAGACTGTAGTTTTTTGGCAGCCTAACAACGCCTTTCATTGAATGAGTTATTCGCCAGCCTGTGCTTAAGGCTACATCAAGAGGAAACAAACCTTAGAGATAGAACGTAAAACTACTGTATTGTGTCACGTTTCAAGAAGCTAGCACAAACCGTGTTTGATTTAGAGTTCGAACTGCATCTGTCAATATAGAAGAAAACGCAGTGAAACCTAAAAATTCAAACTGTTACTGCAAACGGATGCTTCAACGTAGGAGAACGAAACTTGGACATCCAAGTTTGTTTGGAGTACTGCTCATTATTTGAAAGTATCAGGAAGGTCGGAAAAAAATATATGTTGTGATTTCAGGAGACTGTAGTTTTTTGGCAGCCTAACAACGCCTTTCATTGAATGAGTTATTCGCCAGCCTGTGCTTAAGGCTACATCAAGAGGAAACAAACCTTAGAGATAGAACGTAGAACTACTCTATTGTGTCACGTTTCAAGAAGCTAGCACAAACCGTGTTTGATTTAGAGTTCGAACTGCATCTGTCAATATAGGAGAAAACAGAGTGAAACCTAAAAATTCAAACTGTTACTGCAAACGGATGCTTCAACGTAGGAGAACGAAACTTAAGCATCCAAATGGGATTGGTGTACTGATCATTACTTGAAAGTATCATGAAGATTGGATGAAAAAATGTATGTTGTGATTTCAGGAGACTGTAGTTTTTTGGCAGCCTAACAACGCCTTTCATTGAATGAGTTATTCGCCAGCCTGTGCTTAAGGCTACATCAAGAGGAAACAAACCTTAGAGATAGAACGTAGAACTACTGTATTGTGTCACGTTTCAAGAAGCTAGCACAAACCGTGTTTGATTTAGAGTTCGAACTGCATCTGTCAATATAGGAGAAAACAGAGTGAAACCTAAAAATTCAAACTGTTACTGCAAACGGATGCTTCAACGTAGGAGAACGAAACTTGGGCATCCAAGTGGGATTGGTGTACTGATCATTACTTGAAAGTATCATGAAGATTGGATGAAAAAATGTATGTTGTGATTTCAGGAGACTGTAGTTTTTTGGCAGCCTAACAACGCCTTTCATTGAATGAGTTATTCGCCAGCCTGTGCTTAAGGCTACATCAAGAGGAAACAAACCTTAGAGATAGAACGTAGAACTACTCTATTGTGTCACGTTTCAAGAAGCTAGCACAAACCGTGTTTGATTTAGAGTTCGAACTGCATCTGTCAATATAGAAGAAAACGCAGTGAAACCTAAAAATTCAAACTGTTACTGCAAACGGATGCTTCAACGTAGGAGAACGAAACTTGGGCATCCAAGTGGGATTGGTGTACTGATCATTACTTGAAAGTATCATGAAGATTGGATGAAAAAATGTATGTTGTGATTTCAGGAGACTGTAGTTTTTTGGCAGCCTAACAACGCCTTTCATTGAATGAGTTATTCGCCAGCCTGTGCTTAAGGCTACATCAAGAGGAAACAAACCTTAGAGATAGAACGTAGAACTACTGTATTGTGTCACGTTTCAAGAAGCTAGCACAAACCGTGTTTGATTTAGAGTTCTAACTGCATCTGTCAATATAGAAGAAAACGCAGTGAAACCTAAAAATTCAAACTGTTACTGCAAACGGATGCTTCAACGTAGGAGAACGAAACTTGGACATCCAAGTTTGATTGGAGTACTGCTCATTATTTGAAAGTATCAGGAAGGTCGGAAAAAAAATATATGTTGTGATTTCAGGAGACTGTAGTTTTTTGGCAGCCTAACAACGCCTTTCATTGAATGAGTTATTCGCCAGCCTGTGCTTAAGGCTACATCAAGAGGAAACAAACCTTAGAGATAGAACGTAGAACTAATATATTGTGTCAAGTTTCAAGAAGCTAGCACAAACCGTGTTTGATTTAGAGTTCGAACTGCATCTGTCAATATAGGAGAAAACAGAGTGAAACCTAAAAATTCAAACTGTTACTGCAAACGGATGCTTCAACGTAGGAGAACGATACTTGGGCATCCAAGTGGGATTGGTGTACTGATCATTACTTGAAAGTATCATGAAGATTGGATGAAAAAAATGTATCTTGAGATTTCAGGAGACTCTAGTTTTTGGAAGTTTGGCAATCCCTTTCAATATAAGTGTTATTCGCGAGTCCCTGTATTAGGCTACATCAAGAGGAAACAAACCTTAGAGATAGAACGTAGAACTACTGTATTGTGTCACGTTTCAAGAAGCTAGCACAAACCGTGTTTGATTTAGAGTTCTAACTGCATCTGTCAATATAGAAGAAAACAGAGTGAAACCTAAAAATTCAAACTGTTACTGCAAACGGATGCTTCAACGTAGGAGAACGAAACTTGGACATCCAAGTTTGATTGGAGTACTGCTCATTATTTGAAAGTATCAGGAAGGTCGGAAAAAAAATATATGTTGTGATTTCAGGAGACTGTAGTTTTTTGGCAGCCTAACAACGCCTTTCATTGAATGAGTTATTCGCCAGCCTGTGCTTAAGGCTACATCAAGAGGAAACAAACCTTAGAGATAGAACGTAGAACTACTGTATTGTGTCACGTTTCAAGAAGCTAGCACAAACCGTGTTTGATTTAGAGTTCGAACTGCATCTGTCAATATAGGAGAAAACGCAGTGAAACCTAAAAATTCAAACTGTTACTGCAAACGGATGCTTCAACGTAGGAGAACGAAACTTGGGCATCCAAGTGGGATTGGTGTACTGATCATTACTTGAAAGTATCATGAAGATTGGATGAAAAAATGTATGTTGTGATTTCAGGAGACTGTAGTTTTTTGGCAGCCTAACAACGCCTTTCATTGAATGAGTTATTCGCCAGCCTGTGCTTAAGGCTACATCAAGAGGAAACAAACCTTAGAGATAGAACGTAAAACTACTGTATTGTGTCACGTTTCAAGAAGCTAGCACAAACCGTGTTTGATTTAGAGTTCGAACTGCATCTGTCAATATAGAAGAAAACGCAGTGAAACCTAAAAATTCAAACTGTTACTGCAAACGGATGCTTCAACGTAGGAGAACGAAACTTGGACATCCAAGTTTGTTTGGAGTACTGCTCATTATTTGAAAGTATCAGGAAGGTCGGAAAAAAAATATATGTTGTGATTTCAGGAGACTGTAGTTTTTTGGCAGCCTAACAACGCCTTTCATTGAATGAGTTATTCGCCAGCCTGTGCTTAAGGCTACATCAAGAGGAAACAAACCTTAGAGATAGAACGTAGAACTACTCTATTGTGTCACGTTTCAAGAAGCTAGCACAAACCGTGTTTGATTTAGAGTTCGAACTGCATCTGTCAATATAGGAGAAAACAGAGTGAAACCTAAAAATTCAAACTGTTACTGCAAACGGATGCTTCAACGTAGGAGAACGAAACTTGGGCATCCAAATGGGATTGGTGTACTGATCATTACTTGAAAGTATCATGAAGATTGGATGAAAAAATGTATGTTGTGATTTCAGGAGACTGTAGTTTTTTGGCAGCCTAACAACGCCTTTCATTGAATGAGTTATTCGCCAGCCTGTACTTAAGGCTACATCAAGAGGAAACAAACCTTAGAGATAGAACGTAGAACTACTGTATTGTGTCACGTTTCAAGAAGCTAGCACAAACCGTGTTTGATTTAGAGTTCGAACTGCATCTGTCAATATAGGAGAAAACAGAGTGAAACCTAAAAATTCAAACTGTTACTGCAAACGGATGCTTCAACGTAGGAGAACGAAACTTGGACATCCAAGTTTGTTTGGAGTACTGCTCATTATTTGAAAGTATCAGGAAGGTCGGAAAAAAAATATATGTTGTGATTTCAGGAGACTGTAGTTTTTTGGCAGCCTAACAACGCCTTTCATTGAATGAGTTATTCGCCAGCCTGTGCTTAAGGCTACATCAAGAGGAAACAAACCTTAGAGATAGAACGTAGAACTACTCTATTGTGTCACGTTTCAAGAAGCTAGCACAAACCGTGTTTGATTTAGAGTTCGAACTGCATCTGTCAATATAGGAGAAAACAGAGTGAAACCTAAAAATTCAAACTGTTACTGCAAACGGATGCTTCAACGTAGGAGAACGAAACTTGGGCATCCAAATGGGATTGGTGTACTGATCATTACTTGAAAGTATCATGAAGATTGGATGAAAAAATGTATGTTGTGATTTCAGGAGACTGTAGTTTTTTGGCAGCCTAACAACGCCTTTCATTGAATGAGTTATTCGCCAGCCTGTGCTTAAGGCTACATCAAGAGGAAACAAACCTTAGAGATAGAACGTAGAACTACTGTATTGTGTCACGTTTCAAGAAGCTAGCACAAACCGTGTTTGATTTAGAGTTCGAACTGCATCTGTCAATATAGGAGAAAACAGAGTGAAACCTAAAAATTCAAACTGTTACTGCAAACGGATGCTTCAACGTAGGAGAACGAAACTTGGGCATCCAAGTGGGATTGGTGTACTGATCATTACTTGAAAGTATCATGAAGATTGGATGAAAAAATGTATGTTGTGATTTCAGGAGACTGTAGTTTTTTGGCAGCCTAACAACGCCTTTCATTGAATGAGTTATTCGCCAGCCTGTGCTTAAGGCTACATCAAGAGGAAACAAACCTTAGAGATAGAACGTAGAACTACTCTATTGTGTCACGTTTCAAGAAGCTAGCACAAACCGTGTTTGATTTAGAGTTCGAACTGCATCTGTCAATATAGAAGAAAACGCAGTGAAACCTAAAAATTCAAACTGTTACTGCAAACGGATGCTTCAACGTAGGAGAACGAAACTTGGGCATCCAAGTGGGATTGGTGTACTGATCATTACTTGAAAGTATCATGAAGATTGGATGAAAAAATGTATGTTGTGATTTCAGGAGACTGTAGTTTTTTGGCAGCCTAACAACGCCTTTCATTGAATGAGTTATTCGCCAGCCTGTGCTTAAGGCTACATCAAGAGGAAACAAACCTTAGAGATAGAACGTAGAACTACTGTATTGTGTCACGTTTCAAGAAGCTAGCACAAACCGTGTTTGATTTAGAGTTCTAACTGCATCTGTCAATATAGAAGAAAACGCAGTGAAACCTAAAAATTCAAACTGTTACTGCAAACGGATGCTTCAACGTAGGAGAACGAAACTTGGACATCCAAGTTTGATTGGAGTACTGCTCATTATTTGAAAGTATCAGGAAGGTCGGAAAAAAAATATATGTTGTGATTTCAGGAGACTGTAGTTTTTTGGCAGCCTAACAACGCCTTTCATTGAATGAGTTATTCGCCAGCCTGTGCTTAAGGCTACATCAAGAGGAAACAAACCTTAGAGATAGAACGTAGAACTAATATATTGTGTCAAGTTTCAAGAAGCTAGCACAAACCGTGTTTGATTTAGAGTTCGAACTGCATCTGTCAATATAGGAGAAAACAGAGTGAAACCTAAAAATTCAAACTGTTACTGCAAACGGATGCTTCAACGTAGGAGAACGATACTTGGGCATCCAAGTGGGATTGGTGTACTGATCATTACTTGAAAGTATCATGAAGATTGGATGAAAAAAATGTATCTTGAGATTTCAGGAGACTCTAGTTTTTGGAAGTTTGGCAATCCCTTTCAATATAAGTGTTATTCGCGAGTCCCTGTATTAGGCTACATCAAGAGGAAACAAACTTTAGAGATAGAACGTAGAACTACTGTATTGTGTCACGTTTCAAGAAGCTAGCACAAACCGTGTTTGATTTAGAGTTCTAACTGCATCTGTCAATATAGAAGAAAACAGAGTGAAACCTAAAAATTCAAACTGTTACTGCAAACGGATGCTTCAACGTAGGAGAACGAAACTTGGACATCCAAGTTTGATTGGAGTACTGCTCATTATTTGAAAGTATCAGGAAGGTCGGAAAAAAAATATATGTTGTGATTTCAGGAGACTGTAGTTTTTTGGCAGCCTAACAACGCCTTTCATTGAATGAGTTATTCGCCAGCCTGTGCTTAAGGCTACATCAAGAGGAAACAAACCTTAGAGATAGAACGTAGAACTACTGTATTGTGTCACGTTTCAAGAAGCTAGCACAAACCGTGTTTGATTTAGAGTTCGAACTGCATCTGTCAATATAGGAGAAAACGCAGTGAAACCTAAAAATTCAAACTGTTACTGCAAACGGATGCTTCAACGTAGGAGAACGAAACTTGGGCATCCAAGTGGGATTGGTGTACTGATCATTACTTGAAAGTATCATGAAGATTGGATGAAAAAATGTATGTTGTGATTTCAGGAGACTGTAGTTTTTTGGCAGCCTAACAACGCCTTTCATTGAATGAGTTATTCGCCAGCCTGTGCTTAAGGCTACATCAAGAGGAAACAAACCTTAGAGATAGAACGTAAAACTACTGTATTGTGTCACGTTTCAAGAAGCTAGCACAAACCGTGTTTGATTTAGAGTTCGAACTGCATCTGTCAATATAGAAGAAAACGCAGTGAAACCTAAAAATTCAAACTGTTACTGCAAACGGATGCTTCAACGTAGGAGAACGAAACTTGGACATCCAAGTTTGTTTGGAGTACTGCTCATTATTTGAAAGTATCAGGAAGGTCGGAAAAAAAATATATGTTGTGATTTCAGGAGACTGTAGTTTTTTGGCAGCCTAACAACGCCTTTCATTGAATGAGTTATTCGCCAGCCTGTGCTTAAGGCTACATCAAGAGGAAACAAACCTTAGAGATAGAACGCAGAACTACTCTATTGTGTCACGTTTCAAGAAGCTAGCACAAACCGTGTTTGATTTAGAGTTCGAACTGCATCTGTCAATATAGGAGAAAACAGAGTGAAACCTAAAAATTCAAACTGTTACTGCAAACGGATGCTTCAACGTAGGAGAACGAAACTTGGGCATCCAAATGGGATTGGTGTACTGATCATTACTTGAAAGTATCATGAAGATTGGATGAAAAAATGTATGTTGTGATTTCAGGAGACTGTAGTTTTTTGGCAGCCTAACAACGCCTTTCATTGAATGAGTTATTCGCCAGCCTGTGCTTAAGGCTACATCAAGAGGAAACAAACCTTAGAGATAGAACGTAGAACTACTGTATTGTGTCACGTTTCAAGAAGCTAGCACAAACCGTGTTTGATTTAGAGTTCGAACTGCATCTGTCAATATAGGAGAAAACAGAGTGAAACCTAAAAATTCAAACTGTTACTGCAAACGGATGCTTCAACGTAGGAGAACGAAACTTGGGCATCCAAGTGGGATTGGTGTACTGATCATTACTTGAAAGTATCATGAAGATTGGATGAAAAAATGTATGTTGTGATTTCAGGAGACTGTAGTTTTTTGGCAGCCTAACAACGCCTTTCATTGAATGAGTTATTCGCCAGCCTGTGCTTAAGGCTACATCAAGAGGAAACAAACCTTAGAGATAGAACGTAGAACTACTCTATTGTGTCACGTTTCAAGAAGCTAGCACAAACCGTGTTTGATTTAGAGTTCGAACTGCATCTGTCAATATAGAAGAAAACGCAGTGAAACCTAAAAATTCAAACTGTTACTGCAAACGGATGCTTCAACGTAGGAGAACGAAACTTGGGCATCCAAGTGGGATTGGTGTACTGATCATTACTTGAAAGTATCATGAAGATTGGATGAAAAAATGTATGTTGTGATTTCAGGAGACTGTAGTTTTTTGGCAGCCTAACAACGCCTTTCATTGAATGAGTTATTCGCCAGCCTGTGCTTAAGGCTACATCAAGAGGAAACAAACCTTAGAGATAGAACGTAGAACTACTGTATTGTGTCACGTTTCAAGAAGCTAGCACAAACCGTGTTTGATTTAGAGTTCTAACTGCATCTGTCAATATAGAAGAAAACGCAGTGAAACCTAAAAATTCAAACTGTTACTGCAAACGGATGCTTCAACGTAGGAGAACGAAACTTGGACATCCAAGTTTGATTGGAGTACTGCTCATTATTTGAAAGTATCAGGAAGGTCGGAAAAAAAATATATGTTGTGATTTCAGGAGACTGTAGTTTTTTGGCAGCCTAACAACGCCTTTCATTGAATGAGTTATTCGCCAGCCTGTGCTTAAGGCTACATCAAGAGGAAACAAACCTTAGAGATAGAACGTAGAACTAATATATTGTGTCAAGTTTCAAGAAGCTAGCACAAACCGTGTTTGATTTAGAGTTCGAACTGCATCTGTCAATATAGGAGAAAACAGAGTGAAACCTAAAAATTCAAACTGTTACTGCAAACGGATGCTTCAACGTAGGAGAACGATACTTGGGCATCCAAGTGGGATTGGTGTACTGATCATTACTTGAAAGTATCATGAAGATTGGATGAAAAAAATGTATCTTGAGATTTCAGGAGACTCTAGTTTTTGGAAGTTTGGCAATCCCTTTCAATATAAGTGTTATTCGCGAGTCCCTGTATTAGGCTACATCAAGAGGAAACAAACCTTAGAGATAGAACGTAGAACTACTGTATTGTGTCACGTTTCAAGAAGCTAGCACAAACCGTGTTTGATTTAGAGTTCTAACTGCATCTGTCAATATAGAAGAAAACAGAGTGAAACCTAAAAATTCAAACTGTTACTGCAAACGGATGCTTCAACGTAGGAGAACGAAACTTGGACATCCAAGTTTGATTGGAGTACTGCTCATTATTTGAAAGTATCAGGAAGGTCGGAAAAAAAATATATGTTGTGATTTCAGGAGACTGTAGTTTTTTGGCAGCCTAACAACGCCTTTCATTGAATGAGTTATTCGCCAGCCTGTGCTTAAGGCTACATCAAGAGGAAACAAACCTTAGAGATAGAACGTAGAACTACTGTATTGTGTCACGTTTCAAGAAGCTAGCACAAACCGTGTTTGATTTAGAGTTCGAACTGCATCTGTCAATATAGGAGAAAACGCAGTGAAACCTAAAAATTCAAACTGTTACTGCAAACGGATGCTTCAACGTAGGAGAACGAAACTTGGGCATCCAAGTGGGATTGGTGTACTGATCATTACTTGAAAGTATCATGAAGATTGGATGAAAAAATGTATGTTGTGATTTCAGGAGACTGTAGTTTTTTGGCAGCCTAACAACGCCTTTCATTGAATGAGTTATTCGCCAGCCTGTGCTTAAGGCTACATCAAGAGGAAACAAACCTTAGAGATAGAACGTAAAACTACTGTATTGTGTCACGTTTCAAGAAGCTAGCACAAACCGTGTTTGATTTAGAGTTCGAACTGCATCTGTCAATATAGAAGAAAACGCAGTGAAACCTAAAAATTCAAACTGTTACTGCAAACGGATGCTTCAACGTAGGAGAACGAAACTTGGACATCCAAGTTTGTTTGGAGTACTGCTCATTATTTGAAAGTATCAGGAAGGTCGGAAAAAAAATATATGTTGTGATTTCAGGAGACTGTAGTTTTTTGGCAGCCTAACAACGCCTTTCATTGAATGAGTTATTCGCCAGCCTGTGCTTAAGGCTACATCAAGAGGAAACAAACCTTAGAGATAGAACGTAGAACTACTCTATTGTGTCACGTTTCAAGAAGCTAGCACAAACCGTGTTTGATTTAGAGTTCGAACTGCATCTGTCAATATAGGAGAAAACAGAGTGAAACCTAAAAATTCAAACTGTTACTGCAAACGGATGCTTCAACGTAGGAGAACGAAACTTGGGCATCCAAATGGGATTGGTGTACTGATCATTACTTGAAAGTATCATGAAGATTGGATGAAAAAATGTATGTTGTGATTTCAGGAGACTGTAGTTTTTTGGCAGCCTAACAACGCCTTTCATTGAATGAGTTATTCGCCAGCCTGTGCTTAAGGCTACATCAAGAGGAAACAAACCTTAGAGATAGAACGTAGAACTACTGTATTGTGTCACGTTTCAAGAAGCTAGCACAAACCGTGTTTGATTTAGAGTTCGAACTGCATCTGTCAATATAGGAGAAAACAGAGTGAAACCTAAAAATTCAAACTGTTACTGCAAACGGATGCTTCAACGTAGGAGAACGAAACTTGGGCATCCAAGTGGGATTGGTGTACTGATCATTACTTGAAAGTATCATGAAGATTGGATGAAAAAATGTATGTTGTGATTTCAGGAGACTGTAGTTTTTTGGCAGCCTAACAACGCCTTTCATTGAATGAGTTATTCGCCAGCCTGTGCTTAAGGCTACATCAAGAGGAAACAAACCTTAGAGATAGAACGTAGAACTACTGTATTGTGTCACGTTTCAAGAAGCTAGCACAAACCGTGTTTGATTTAGAGTTCTAACTGCATCTGTCAATATAGAAGAAAACGCAGTGAAACCTAAAAATTCAAACTGTTACTGCAAACGGATGCTTCAACGTAGGAGAACGAAACTTGGACATCCAAGTTTGATTGGAGTACTGCTCATTATTTGAAAGTATCAGGAAGGTCGGAAAAAATTTATATGTTGTGATTTCAGGAGACTGTAGTTTTTTGGCAGCCTAACAACGCCTTTCATTGAATGAGTTATTCGCCAGCCTGTGCTTAAGGCTACATCAAGAGGAAACAAACCTTAGAGATAGAACGTAGAACTACTGTATTGTGTCAAGTTTCAAGAAGCTAGCACAAACCGTGTTTGATTTAGAGTTCGAACTGCATCTGTCAATATAGGAGAAAACAGAGTGAAACCTAAAAATTGAAACTGTTACTGCAAACGGATGCTTCAACGTAGGAGAACGATACTTGGGCATCCAAGTGGGATTGGTGTACTGATCATTACTTGAAAGTATCATGAAGATTGGATGAAAAAAATGTATGTTGAGATTTCAGGAGACTCTAGTTTTTGGAAGTTTGGCAACCCCTTTCAATATAAGTGTTATTCGCGAGTCCCTGTATTAGGCTACATCAAGAGGAAACAAACCTTAGAGATAGAACGTAGAACTACTGTATCGTGTCACGTTTCAAGAAGCTAGCACAAACCGTGTTTGATTTAGAGTTCTAACTGCATCTGTCAATATAGAAGAAAACAGAGTGAAACCTAAAAATTCAAACTGTTACTGCAAACGGATGCTTCAACGTAGGAGAACGAAACTTGGACATCCAAGTTTGATTGGAGTACTGCTCATTATTTGAAAGTATCAGGAAGGTCGGAAAAAAAATATAGGTTGTGATTTCAGGAGACTGTAGTTTTTTGGCAGCCTAACAACGTCTTTCATTGAATGAGTTATTCGCCAGCCTGTGCTTAAGGCTACATCAAGAGGAAACAAACCTTAGAGATAGAACGTAGAACTACTGTATTGTGTCAAGTTTCAAGAAGCTAGCACAAACCGTGTTTGATTTAGAGTTCGAACTGCATCTGTCAATATAGGAGAAAACAGAGTGAAACCTAAAAATTCAAACTGTTACTGCAAACGGATGCTTCAACGTAGGAGAACGAAACTTGGGCATCCAAATGGGATTGGTGTACTGATCATTACTTGAAAGTATCATGAAGATTGGATGAAAAAATGTATGTTGTGATTTCAGGAGACTGTAGTTTTTTGGCAGCCTAACAACGCCTTTCATTGAATGAGTTATTCGCCAGCCTGTGCTTAAGGCTACATCAAGAGGAAACAAACCTTAGAGATAGAACGTAGAACTACTGTATTGTGTCACGTTTCAAGAAGCTAGCACAAACCGTGTTTGATTTAGAGTTCGAACTGCATCTGTCAATATAGGAGAAAACAGAGTGAAACCTAAAAATTCAAACTGTTACTGCAAACGGATGCTTCAACGTAGGAGAACGAAACTTGGGCATCCAAGTGGGATTGGTGTACTGATCATTACTTGAAAGTATCATGAAGATTGGATGAAAAAATGTATGTTGTGATTTCAGGAGACTGTAGTTTTTTGGCAGCCTAACAACGCCTTTCATTGAATGAGTTATTCGCCAGCCTGTGCTTAAGGCTACATCAAGAGGAAACAAACCTTAGAGATAGAACGTAGAACTACTGTATTGTGTCACGTTTCAAGAAGCTAGCACAAACCGTGTTTGATTTAGAGTTCTAACTGCATCTGTCAATATAGAAGAAAACGCAGTGAAACCTAAAAATTCAAACTGTTACTGCAAACGGATGCTTCAACGTAGGAGAACGAAACTTGGACATCCAAGTTTGATTGGAGTACTGCTCATTATTTGAAAGTATCAGGAAGGTCGGAAAAAAAATATATGTTGTGATTTCAGGAGACTGTAGTTTTTTGGCAGCCTAACAACGCCTTTCATTGAATGAGTTATTCGCCAGCCTGTGCTTAAGGCTACATCAAGAGGAAACAAACCTTAGAGATAGAACGTAGAACTAATATATTGTGTCAAGTTTCAAGAAGCTAGCACAAACCGTGTTTGATTTAGAGTTCGAACTGCATCTGTCAATATAGGAGAAAACAGAGTGAAACCTAAAAATTCAAACTGTTACTGCAAACGGATGCTTCAACGTAGGAGAACGATACTTGGGCATCCAAGTGGGATTGGTGTACTGATCATTACTTGAAAGTATCATGAAGATTGGATGAAAAAAATGTATCTTGAGATTTCAGGAGACTCTAGTTTTTGGAAGTTTGGCAATCCCTTTCAATATAAGTGTTATTCGCGAGTCCCTGTATTAGGCTACATCAAGAGGAAACAAACCTTAGAGATAGAACGTAGAACTACTGTATTGTGTCACGTTTCAAGAAGCTAGCACAAACCGTGTTTGATTTAGAGTTCTAACTGCATCTGTCAATATAGAAGAAAACAGAGTGAAACCTAAAAATTCAAACTGTTACTGCAAACGGATGCTTCAACGTAGGAGAACGAAACTTGGACATCCAAGTTTGATTGGAGTACTGCTCATTATTTGAAAGTATCAGGAAGGTCGGAAAAAAAATATATGTTGTGATTTCAGGAGACTGTAGTTTTTTGGCAGCCTAACAACGCCTTTCATTGAATGAGTTATTCGCCAGCCTGTGCTTAAGGCTACATCAAGAGGAAACAAACCTTAGAGATAGAACGTAGAAGTACTGTATTGTGTCACGTTTCAAGAAGCTAGCACAAACCGTGTTTGATTTAGAGTTCGAACTGCATCTGTCAATATAGGAGAAAACGCAGTGAAACCTAAAAATTCAAACTGTTACTGCAAACGGATGCTTCAACGTAGGAGAACGAAACTTGGGCATCCAAGTGGGATTGGTGTACTGATCATTACTTGAAAGTATCATGAAGATTGGATGAAAAAATGTATGTTGTGATTTCAGGAGACTGTAGTTTTTTGGCAGCCTAACAACGCCTTTCATTGAATGAGTTATTCGCCAGCCTGTGCTTAAGGCTACATCAAGAGGAAACAAACCTTAGAGATAGAACGTAAAACTACTGTATTGTGTCACGTTTCAAGAAGCTAGCACAAACCGTGTTTGATTTAGAGTTCGAACTGCATCTGTCAATATAGAAGAAAACGCAGTGAAACCTAAAAATTCAAACTGTTACTGCAAACGGATGCTTCAACGTAGGAGAACGAAACTTGGACATCCAAGTTTGTTTGGAGTACTGCTCATTATTTGAAAGTATCAGGAAGGTCGGAAAAAAATATATGTTGTGATTTCAGGAGACTGTAGTTTTTTGGCAGCCTAACAACGCCTTTCATTGAATGAGTTATTCGCCAGCCTGTGCTTAAGGCTACATCAAGAGGAAACAAACCTTAGAGATAGAACGTAGAACTACTCTATTGTGTCACGTTTCAAGAAGCTAGCACAAACCGTGTTTGATTTAGAGTTCGAACTGCATCTGTCAATATAGGAGAAAACAGAGTGAAACCTAAAAATTCAAACTGTTACTGCAAACGGATGCTTCAACGTAGGAGAACGAAACTTGGGCATCCAAATGGGATTGGTGTACTGATCATTACTTGAAAGTATCATGAAGATTGGATGAAAAAATGTATGTTGTGATTTCAGGAGACTGTAGTTTTTTGGCAGCCTAACAACGCCTTTCATTGAATGAGTTATTCGCCAGCCTGTGCTTAAGGCTACATCAAGAGGAAACAAACCTTAGAGATAGAACGTAGAACTACTGTATTGTGTCACGTTTCAAGAAGCTAGCACAAACCGTGTTTGATTTAGAGTTCGAACTGCATCTGTCAATATAGGAGAAAACAGAGTGAAACCTAAAAATTCAAACTGTTACTGCAAACGGATGCTTCAACGTAGGGGAACGAAACTTGGGCATCCAAGTGGGATTGGTGTACTGATCATTACTTGAAAGTATCATGAAGATTGGATGAAAAAATGTATGTTGTGATTTCAGGAGACTGTAGTTTTTTGGCAGCCTAACAACGCCTTTCATTGAATGAGTTATTCGCCAGCCTGTGCTTAAGGCTACATCAAGAGGAAACAAACCTTAGAGATAGAACGTAGAACTACTCTATTGTGTCACGTTTCAAGAAGCTAGCACAAACCGTGTTTGATTTAGAGTTCGAACTGCATCTGTCAATATAGAAGAAAACGCAGTGAAACCTAAAAATTCAAACTGTTACTGCAAACGGATGCTTCAACGTAGGAGAACGAAACTTGGGCATCCAAGTGGGATTGGTGTACTGATCATTACTTGAAAGTATCATGAAGATTGGATGAAAAAATGTATGTTGTGATTCAGGAGACTGTAGTTTTTTGGCAGCCTAACAACGCCTTTCATTGAATGAGTTATTCGCCAGCCTGTGCTTAAGGCTACATCAAGAGGAAACAAACCTTAGAGATAGAACGTAGAACTACTGTATTGTGTCACGTTTCAAGAAGCTAGCACAAACCGTGTTTGCTTTAGAGTTCTAACTGCATCTGTCAATATAGAAGAAAACGCAGTGAAACCTAAAAATTCAAACTGTTACTGCAAACGGATGCTTCAACGTAGGAGAACGAAACTTGGACATCCAAGTTTGATTGGAGTACTGCTCATTATTTGAAAGTATCAGGAAGGTCGGAAAAAAAATATATGTTGTGATTTCAGGAGACTGTAGTTTTTTGGCAGCCTAACAACGCCTTTCATTGAATGAGTTATTCGCCAGCCTGTGCTTAAGGCTACATCAAGAGGAAACAAACCTTAGAGATAGAACGTAGAACTACTGTATTGTGTCAAGTTTCAAGAAGCTAGCACAAACCGTGTTTGATTTAGAGTTCGAACTGCATCTGTCAATATATTAGAAAACGCAGTGAAACCTAAAAATTCAAACTGTTACTGCAAACGGATGCTTCAACGTAGGAGAACGAATCTTGGGCATCCAAGTGGGATTGGTGTACTGATCATTACTTGAAAGTATCATGAAGATTGGATGAAAAAATGTATGTTGAGATTTCAGGAGACTCTAGTTTTTGGAAGTTTGGCAACCCCTTTCAATATAAGTGTTATTCGCGAGTCCCTGTATTAGGCTACATCAAGAGGAAACAAACCTTAGAGATAGAACGTAGAACTACTGTATTGTGTCACGTTTCAAGAAGCTAGCACAAACCCTGTTTGATTCAGAGTTCTAACTGCATCTGTCAATATAGAAGAAAACAGAGTGAAACCTAAAAATTCAAACTGTTACTGCAAACGGATGCTTAAAGCGTAGGAGAACGAAACTTGGACATCCAAGTTTGATTGGAGTACTGCTCATTATTTGAAAGTATCAGGAAGGTCGGAAAAAAAATATATGTTGTGATTTCAGGATACTGTAGTTTTTTGGCAGCCTAACAACGCCTTTCATTGAATGAGTTATTCGCCAGCCTGTGCTTAAGGCAACATCAAGAGGAAACAAACCTTAGAGATAGAACGTAGAACTACTGTATTGTGTCAAGTTTCAAGACCTAGCACAAACCGTGTTTGATTTAGAGTTCGAACTGAATCTGTCAATATAGGAGAAAACAGAGTGAAACCTAAAAATTCAAACTGTTACTGCAAACGGATGCTTCAACGTAGGAGAACGAAACTTGGGCATCCAAGTGGGATTGGTGTACTGATCATTACTTGAAAGTATCATGAAGATTGGATGAAAAAATGTATGTTGTGATTTCAGGAGACTGTAGTTTTTTGGCATCCTAACAACGCCTTTCATTGAATGAGTTATTCGCCAGCCTGTGCTTAAGGCTACATCAAGAGGAAACAAACCTTAGAGATAGAACGTAGAACTACTGTATTGTGTCACGTTTCAAGAAGCTAGCACAAACCGTGTTTGATTTAGAGTTCGAACTGCATCTGTCAATATAGGAGAAAACGCAGTGAAACCTAAAAATTCAAACTGTTACTGCAAACGGATGCTTCAACGTAGGAGAACGAAACTTGGACATCCAAGTTTGATTGGAGTACTGCTCATTATTTGAAAGTATCAGGAAGGTCGGAAAAAAAATATATGTTGTGATTTCAGGAGACTGTAGTTTTTTGGCAGCCTAACAACGCCTTTCATTGAATGAGTTATTCGCCAGCCTGTGCTTAAGGCTACATCAAGAGGAAACAAACCTTAGAGATAGAACGTAGAACTACTGTATTGTGTCAAGTTTCAAGAAGCTAGCACAAACCGTGTTTGATTTAGAGTTCGAACTGCATCTGTCAATATAGGAGAAAACAGAGTGAAACCTAAAAATTCAAACTGTTACTGCAAACGGATGCTTCAACGTAGGAGAACGAAACTTGGGCATCCAAGTGGGATTGGTGTACTGATCATTACTTGAAAGTATCATGAAGATTGGATGAAAAAATGTATGTTGTGATTTCAGGAGACTGTAGTTTTTTGGCTGCCTAACAACGCCTTTCATTGAATGAGTTATTCGCCAGCCTGTGCTTAAGGCTACATCAAGAGGAAACAAACCTTAGAGATAGAACGTAGAACTACTGTATTGTGTCACGTTTCAAGAAGCTAGCACAAACCGTGTTTGATTTAGAGTTCTAACTGCATCTGTCAATATAGAAGAAAACGCAGTGAAACCTAAAAATTCAAACTGTTACTGCAAACGGATGCTTCAACGTAGGAGAACGAAACTTGGACATCCAAGTTTGATTGGAGTACTGCTCATTAATTGAAAGTATAAGGAAGGTCGGAAAAAAAATATATGTTGTGATTTCAGGAGACTGTAGTTTTTTGGCAGCCTAACAACGCCTTTCATTGAATGAGTTATTCGCCAGCCTGTGCTTAAGGCTACATCAAGAGGAAACAAACCTTAGAGATAGAACGTAGAACTACTGTATTGTGTCAAGTTTCAAGAAGCTAGCACAAACCGTGTTTGATTTAGAGTTCGAACTGCATCTGTCAATATAGGAGAAAACAGAGTGAAACCTAAAAATTCAAACTGTTACTGCAAACGGATGCTTCAACGTAGGAGAACGAAACTTGGGCATCCAAGTGGGATTGTTGTACTGATCATTACTTGAAAGTATCATGAAGATTGGATGAAAAAATGTATGTTGTGATTCAGGAGACTGTAGTTTTTTGGCAGCCTAACAACGCCTTTCATTGAATGAGTTATTCGCCAGCCTGTGCTTAAGGCTACATCAAGAGGAAACAAACCTTAGAGATAGAACGTAGCACTACTGTATTGTGTCAAGTTTCAAGACCTAGCACAAACCGTGTTTGATTTAGAGTTCGAACTGAATCTGTCAATATAGGAGAAAACAGAGTGAAACCTAAAAATTCAAACTGTTACTGCAAACGGATGCTTCAACGTAGGAGAACGAAACTTGGGCATCCAAGTGGGATTGGTGTACTGATCATTACTTGAAAGTATCATGAAGATTGGATGAAAAAATGTATGTTGTGATTTCAGGAGACTGTAGTTTTTTGGCATCCTAACAACGCCTTTCATTGAATGAGTTATTCGCCAGCCTGTGCTTAAGGCTACATCAAGAGGAAACAAACCTTAGAGATAGAACGTAGAACTACTGTATTGTGTCACGTTTCAAGAAGCTAGCACAAACCGTGTTTGATTTAGAGTTCGAACTGCATCTGTCAATATAGGAGAAAACGCAGTGAAACCTAAAAATTCAAACTGTTACTGCAAACGGATGCTTCAACGTAGGAGAACGAAACTTGGACATCCAAGTTTGATTGGAGTACTGCTCATTATTTGAAAGTATCAGGAAGGTCGGAAAAAAAATATATGTTGTGATTTCAGGAGACTGTAGTTTTTTGGCAGCCTAACAACGCCTTTCATTGAATGAGTTATTCGCCAGCCTGTGCTTAAGGCTACATCAAGAGGAAACAAACCTTAGAGATAGAACGTAGAACTACTGTATTGTGTCAAGTTTCAAGAAGCTAGCACAAACCGTGTTTGATTTAGAGTTCGAACTGCATCTGTCAATATAGGAGAAAACAGAGTGAAACCTAAAAATTCAAACTGTTACTGCAAACGGATGCTTCAACGTAGGAGAACGAAACTTGGGCATCCAAGTGGGATTGGTGTACTGATCATTACTTGAAAGTATCATGAAGATTGGATGAAAAAATGTAGGTTGTGATTTCAGGAGACTGTAGTTTTTTGGCAGCCTAACAACGCCTTTCATTGAATGAGTTATTCGCCAGCCTGTGCTTAAGGCTACATCAAGAGGAAACAAACCTTAGAGATAGAACGTAGAACTACTGTATTGTGTCACGTTTCAAGAAGCTAGCACAAACCGTGTTTGATTTAGAGTTCTAACTGCATCTGTCAATATAGAAGAAAACGCAGTGAAACCTAAAAATTCAAACTGTTACTGCAAACGGATGCTTCAACGTAGGAGAACGAAACTTGGACATCCAAGTTTGATTGGAGTACTGCTCATTAATTGAAAGTATAAGGAAGGTCGGAAAAAAAATATATGTTGTGATTTCAGGAGACTGTAGTTTTTTGGCAGCCTAACAACGCCTTTCATTGAATGAGTTATTCGCCAGCCTGTGCTTAAGGCTACATCAAGAGGAAACAAACCTTAGAGATAGAACGTAGAACTACTGTATTGTGTCAAGTTTCAAGAAGCTAGCACAAACCGTGTTTGATTTAGAGTTCGAACTGCATCTGTCAATATAGGAGAAAACAGAGTGAAACCTAAAAATTCAAACTGTTACTGCAAACGGATGCTTCAACGTAGGAGAACGAAACTTGGGCATCCAAGTGGGATTGGTGTACTGATCATTACTTGAAAGTATCATGAAGATTGGATGAAAAAATGTATGTTGTGATTCAGGAGACTGTAGTTTTTTGGCAGCCTAACAACGCCTTTCATTGAATGAGTTATTCGCCAGCCTGTGCTTAAGGCTACATCAAGAGGAAACAAACCTTAGAGATAGAACGTAGAACTACTGTATTGTGTCAAGTTTCAAGACCTAGCACAAACCGTGTTTGATTTAGAGTTCGAACTGAATCTGTCAATATAGGAGAAAACAGAGTGAAACCTAAAAATTCAAACTGTTACTGCAAACGGATGCTTCAACGTAGGAGAACGAAACTTGGGCATCCAAGTGGGATTGGTGTACTGATCATTACTTGAAAGTATCATGAAGATTGGATGAAAAAATGTATGTTGTGATTTCAGGAGACTGTAGTTTTTTGGCATCCTAACAACGCCTTTCATTGAATGAGTTATTCGCCAGCCTGTGCTTAAGGCTACATCAAGAGGAAACAAACCTTAGAAATAGAACGTAGAACTACTGTATTGTGTCACGTTTCAAGAAGCTAGCACAAACCGTGTTTGATTTAGAGTTCGAACTGCATCTGTCAATATAGGAGAAAACGCAGTGAAACCTAAAAATTCAAACTGTTACTGCAAACGGATGCTTCAACGTAGGAGAACGAAACTTGGGCATCCAAGTGGGATTGGTGTACTGATCATTACTTGAAAGTATGATGAAGATTGGATGAAAAAATGTATGTTGAGATTTCAGGAGACTCTAGTTTTTGGAAGTTTGGCAACCCCTTTCAATATAAGTGTTATTCGCGAGTCCCTGTATTAGGCTACATCAAGAGGAAACAAACCTTAGAGATAGAACGTAGAACTACTGTATTGTGTCACGTTTCAAGAAGCTAGCACAAACCCTGTTTGATTTAGAGTTCTAACTGCATCTGTCAATATAGAAGAAAACAGAGTGAAACCTAAAAATTCAAACTGTTACTGCAAACGGATGCTTCAACGTAGGAGAACGAAACTTGGACATCCAAGTTTGATTGGAGTACTGCTTATTATTTGAAAGTATCAGGAAGGTCGGAAAAAAAATATATGTTGTGATTTCAGGATACTGTAGTTTTTTGGCAGCCTAACAACGCCTTTCATTGAATGAGTTATTCGCCAGCCTGTGCTTAAGGCTACATCAAGAGGAAACAAACCTTAGAGATAGAACGTAGAACTACTGTATTGTGTCAAGTTTCAAGAAGCTAGCACAAACCGTGTTTGATTTAGAGTTCGAACTGCATCTGTCAATATAGGAGAAAACAGAGTGAAACCTAAAAATTCAAACTGTTACTGCAAACGGATGCTTCAACGTAGGAGAACGAAACTTGGGCATCCAAGTGGGATTGGTGTACTGATCATTACTTGAAAGTATCATGAAGATTGGATGAAAAAATGTATGTTGTGATTTCAGGAGACTGTAGTTTTTTGGCAGCCTAACAACGCCTTTCATTGAATGAGTTATTCGCCAGCCTGTGCTTAAGGCTACATCAAGAGGAAACAAACCTTAGAGATAGAACGTAGCACTACTGTATTGTGTCAAGTTTCAAGACCTAGCACAAACCGTGTTTGATTTAGAGTTCGAACTGAATCTGTCAATATAGGAGAAAACAGAGTGAAACCTAAAAATTCAAACTGTTACTGCAAACGGATGCTTCAACGTAGGAGAACGAAACTTGGGCATCCAAGTGGGATTGGTGTACTGATCATTACTTGAAAGTATGATGAAGATTGGATGAAAAAATGTATGTTGAGATTTCAGGAGACTCTAGTTTTTGGAAGTTTGGCAACCCCTTTCAATATAAGTGTTATTCGCGAGTCCCTGTATTAGGCTACATCAAGAGGAAACAAACCTTAGAGATAGAACGTAGAACTACTGTATTGTGTCACGTTTCAAGAAGCTAGCACAAACCCTGTTTGATTTAGAGTTCTAACTGCATCTGTCAATATAGAAGAAAACGCAGTGAAACCTAAAAATTCAAACTGTTACTGCAAACGGATGCTTCAACGTAGGAGAACGAAACTTGGACATCCAAGTTTGATTGGAGTACTGCTCATTATTTGAAAGTATCAGGAAGGTCGGAAAAAAAATATATGTTGTGATTTCAGGATACTGTAGTTTTTTGGCAGCCTAACAACGCCTTTCATTGAATGAGTTATTCGCCAGCCTGTGCTTAAGGCTACATCAAGAGGAAACAAACCTTAGAGATAGAACGTAGAACTACTGTATTGTGTCAAGTTTCAAGACCTAGCACAAACCGTGTTTGATTTAGAGTTCGAACTGAATCTGTCAATATAGGAGAAAACAGAGTGAAACCTAAAAATTCAAACTGTTACTGCAAACGGATGCTTCAACGTAGGAGAACGAAACTTGGGCATCCAAGTGGGATTGGTGTACTGATCATTACTTGAAAGTATCATGAAGATTGGATGAAAAAATGTATGTTGTGATTTCAGGAGACTGTAGTTTTTTGGCATCCTAACAACGCCTTTCATTGAATGAGTTATTCGCCAGCCTGTGCTTAAGGCTACATCAAGAGGAAACAAACCTTAGAGATAGAACGTAGAACTACTGTATTGTGTCACGTTTCAAGAAGCTAGCACAAACCGTGTTTGATTTAGAGTTCGAACTGCATCTGTCAATATAGGAGAAAACGCAGTGAAACCTAAAAATTCAAACTGTTACTGCAAACGGATGCTTCAACGTAGGAGAACGAATCTTGGGCATCCAAGTGGGATTGGTGTACTGATCATTACTTGAAAGTATCATGAAGATTGGATGAAAAAATGTATGTTGAGATTTCAGGAGACTCTAGTTTTTGGAAGTTTGGCAACCCCTTTCAATATAAGTGTTATTCGCGAGTCCCTGTATTAGGCTACATCAAGAGGAAACAAACCTTAGAGATAGAACGTAGAACTACTGTATTGTGTCACGTTTCAAGAAGCTAGCACAAACCCTGTTTGATTTAGAGTTCTAACTGCATCTGTCAATATAGAAGAAAACAGAGTGAAACCTAAAAATTCAAACTGTTACTGCAAACGGATGCTTAAAGCGTAGGAGAACGAAACTTGGACATCCAAGTTTGATTGGAGTACTGCTCATTATTTGAAAGTATCAGGAAGGTCGGAAAAAAAATATATGTTGTGATTTCAGGATACTGTAGTTTTTTGGCAGCCTAACAACGCCTTTCATTGAATGAGTTATTCGCCAGCCTGTGCTTAAGGCAACATCAAGAGGAAACAAACCTTAGAGATAGAACGTAGAACTACTGTATTGTGTCAAGTTTCAAGACCTAGCACAAACCGTGTTTGATTTAGAGTTCGAACTGAATCTGTCAATATAGGAGAAAACAGAGTGAAACCTAAAAATTCAAACTGTTACTGCAAACCGATGCTTCAACGTAGGAGAACGAAACTTGGGCATCCAAGTGGGATTGGTGTACTGATCATTACTTGAAAGTATCATGAAGATTGGATGAAAAAATGTATGTTGTGATTTCAGGAGACTGTAGTTTTTTGGCATCCTAACAACGCCTTTCATTGAATGAGTTATTCGCCAGCCTGTGCTTAAGGCTACATCAAGAGGAAACAAACCTTAGAGATAGAACGTAGAACTACTGTATTGTGTCACGTTTCAAGAAGCTAGCACAAACCGTGTTTGATTTAGAGTTCGAACTGCATCTGTCAATATAGGAGAAAACGCAGTGAAACCTAAAAATTCAAACTGTTACTGCAAACGGATGCTTCAACGTAGGAGAACGAAACTTGGACATCCAAGTTTGATTGGAGTACTGCTCATTATTTGAAAGTATCAGGAAGGTCGGAAAAAAAATATATGTTGTGATTTCAGGAGACTGTAGTTTTTTGGCAGCCTAACAACGCCTTTCATTGAATGAGTTATTCGCCAGCCTGTGCTTAAGGCTACATCAAGAGGAAACAAACCTTAGAGATAGAACGTAGAACTACTGTATTGTGTCAAGTTTCAAGAAGCTAGCACAAACCGTGTTTGATTTAGAGTTCGAACTGCATCTGTCAATATAGGAGAAAACAGAGTGAAACCTAAAAATTCAAACTGTTACTGCAAACGGATGCTTCAACGTAGGAGAACGAAACTTGGGCATCCAAGTGGGATTGGTGTACTGATCATTACTTGAAAGTATCATGAAGATTGGATGAAAAAATGTAGGTTGTGATTTCAGGAGACTGTAGTTTTTTGGCAGCCTAACAACGCCTTTCATTGAATGAGTTATTCGCCAGCCTGTGCTTAAGGCTACATCAAGAGGAAACAAACCTTAGAGATAGAACGTAGAACTACTGTATTGTGTCACGTTTCAAGAAGCTAGCACAAACCGTGTTTGATTTAGAGTTCTAACTGCATCTGTCAATATAGAAGAAAACGCAGTGAAACCTAAAAATTCAAACTGTTACTGCAAACGGATGCTTCAACGTAGGAGAACGAAACTTGGACATCCAAGTTTGATTGGAGTACTGCTCATTAATTGAAAGTATAAGGAAGGTCGGAAAAAAAATATATGTTGTGATTTCAGGAGACTGTAGTTTTTTGGCAGCCTAACAACGCCTTTCATTGAATGAGTTATTCGCCAGCCTGTGCTTAAGGCTACATCAAGAGGAAACAAACCTTAGAGATAGAACGTAGAACTACTGTATTGTGTCAAGTTTCAAGAAGCTAGCACAAACCGTGTTTGATTTAGAGTTCGAACTGCATCTGTCAATATAGGAGAAAACAGAGTGAAACCTAAAAATTCAAACTGTTACTGCAAACGGATGCTTCAACGTAGGAGAACGAAACTTGGGCATCCAAGTGGGATTGGTGTACTGATCATTACTTGAAAGTATCATGAAGATTGGATGAAAAAATGTATGTTGTGATTCAGGAGACTGTAGTTTTTTGGCAGCCTAACAACGCCTTTCATTGAATGAGTTATTCGCCAGCCTGTGCTTAAGGCTACATCAAGAGGAAACAAACCTTAGAGATAGAACGTAGAACTACTGTATTGTGTCAAGTTTCAAGACCTAGCACAAACCGTGTTTGATTTAGAGTTCGAACTGAATCTGTCAATATAGGAGAAAACAGAGTGAAACCTAAAAATTCAAACTGTTACTGCAAACGGATGCTTCAACGTAGGAGAACGAAACTTGGGCATCCAAGTGGGATTGGTGTACTGATCATTACTTGAAAGTATCATGAAGATTGGATGAAAAAATGTATGTTGTGATTTCAGGAGACTGTAGTTTTTTGGCATCCTAACAACGCCTTTCATTGAATGAGTTATTCGCCAGCCTGTGCTTAAGGCTACATCAAGAGGAAACAAACCTTAGAGATAGAACGTAGAACTACTGTATTGTGTCACGTTTCAAGAAGCTAGCACAAACCGTGTTTGATTTAGAGTTCGAACTGCATCTGTCAATATAGGAGAAAACGCAGTGAAACCTAAAAATTCAAACTGTTACTGCAAACGGATGCTTCAACGTAGGAGAACGAAACTTGGGCATCCAAGTGGGATTGGTGTACTGATCATTACTTGAAAGTATGATGAAGATTGGATGAAAAAATGTATGTTGAGATTTCAGGAGACTCTAGTTTTTGGAAGTTTGGCAACCCCTTTCAATATAAGTGTTATTCGCGAGTCCCTGTATTAGGCTACATCAAGAGGAAACAAACCTTAGAGATAGAACGTAGAACTACTGTATTGTGTCACGTTTCAAGAAGCTAGCACAAACCCTGTTTGATTTAGAGTTCTAACTGCATCTGTCAATATAGAAGAAAACAGAGTGAAACCTAAAAATTCAAACTGTTACTGCAAACGGATGCTTCAACGTAGGAGAACGAAACTTGGACATCCAAGTTTGATTGGAGTACTGCTTATTATTTGAAAGTATCAGGAAGGTCGGAAAAAAAATATATGTTGTGATTTCAGGATACTGTAGTTTTTTGGCAGCCTAACAACGCCTTTCATTGAATGAGTTATTCGCCAGCCTGTGCTTAAGGCTACATCAAGAGGAAACAAACCTTAGAGATAGAACGTAGAACTACTGTATTGTGTCAAGTTTCAAGACCTAGCACAAACCGTGTTTGATTTAGAGTTCGAACTGAATCTGTCAATATAGGAGAAAACAGAGTGAAACCTAAAAATTCAAACTGTTACTGCAAACGGATGCTTCAACGTAGGAGAACGAAACTTGGGCATCCAAGTGGGATTGGTGTACTGATCATTACTTGAAAGTATCATGAAGATTGGATGAAAAAATGTATGTTGTGATTTCAGGAGACTGTAGTTTTTTGGCATCCTAACAACGCCTTTCATTGAATGAGTTATTCGCCAGCCTGTGCTTAAGGCTACATCAAGAGGAAACAAACCTTAGAGATAGAACGTAGAACTACTGTATTGTGTCACGTTTCAAGAAGCTAGCACAAACCGTGTTTGATTTAGAGTTCGAACTGCATCTGTCAATATAGGAGAAAACGCAGTGAAACCTAAAAATTCAAACTGTTACTGCAAACGGATGCTTCAACGTAGGAGAACGAAACTTGGGCATCCAAGTGGGATTGGTGTACTGATCATTACTTGAAAGTATCATGAAGATTGGATGAAAAAATGTATGTTGTGATTTCAGGAGACTGTAGTTTTTTGGCAGCCTAACAACGCCTTTCATTGAATGAGTTATTCGCCAGCCTGTGCTTAAGGCTACATCAAGAGGAAAGAAACCTTAGAGATAGAACGTAGAACTACTGTATTGTGTCACGTTTCAAGAAGCTAGCACAAACCGTGTTTGATTTAGAGTTCGAACTGCATCTGTCAATATAGAAGAAAACGCAGTGAAACCTAAAAATTCAAACTGTTACTGCAAACGGATGCTTCAACGTAGGAGAACGAAACTTGGGCATCCAAGTGGGATTGGTGTACTGATCATTACTTGAAAGTATCATGAAGATTGGATGAAAAAATGTATGTTGTGATTCAGGAGACTGTAGTTTTTTGGCAGCCTAACAACGCCTTTCATTGAATGAGTTATTCGCCAGCCTGTGCTTAAGGCTACATCAAGAGGAAACAAACCTTATAGATAGAACGTAGAACTACTGTATTGTGTCACGTTTCAAGAAGCTAGCACAAACCGTGTTTGATTTAGAGTTCTAACTGCATCTGTCAATATAGAAGAAAACGCAGTGAAACCTAAAAATTCAAACTGTTACTGCAAACGGATGCTTCAACGTAGGAGAACGAAACTTGGACATCCAAGTTTGATTGGAGTACTGCTCATTATTTGAAAGTATCAGGAAGGTCGGAAAAAAAATATATGTTGTGATTTCAGGAGACTGTAGTTTTTTGGCAGCCTAACAACGCCTTTCATTGAATGAGTTATTCGCCAGCCTGTGCTTAAGGCTACATCAAGAGGAAACAAACCTTAGAGATAGAACGTAGAACTACTGTATTGTGTCACGTTTCAAGAAGCTAGCACAAACCGTGTTTGATTTAGAGTTTGAACTGCATCTGTCAATATAGGAGAAAACGCAGTGAAACCTAAAAATTCAAACTGTTACTGCAAATGGATGCTTCAACGTAGGAGAACGAAACTTGGGCATCCAAGTGGGATTGGTGTACTGATCATTACTTGAAAGTATCATGAAGATTGGATGAAAAAATGTATGTTGTGATTTCAGGAGACTAGTTTTTTGGCAGCCTAACAACGCCTTTCATTGAATGAGTTATTCGCCAGCCTGTGCTTAAGGCTACATCAAGAGGAAACAAACCTTAGAGATAGAACGTAGAACTACTGTATTGTGTCACGTTTCAAGAAGCTAGCACAAACCGTGTTTGATTTAGAGTTCTAACTGCATCTGTCAATATAGAAGAAAACGCAGTGAAACCTAAAAATTCAAACTTTTACTGAAAACGGATGCTTCAACGTAGGAGAACGAAACTTGGACATCCAAGTTTGATTGGAGTACTGCTCATTATTTGAAAGTATCAGGAAGGTCGGAAAAAAAATATATGTTGTGATTTCAGGAGACTGTAGTTTTTTGGCAGCCTAACAACGCCTTTCATTGAATGAGTTATTCGCCAGCCTGTGCTTAAGGCTACATCAAGAGGAAACAAACCTTAGAGATAGAACGTAGAACTACTGTATTGTGTCAAGTTTCAAGAAGCTAGCACAAACCGTGTTTGATTTAGAGTTCGAACTGCATCTGTCAATATAGGAGAAAACAGAGTGAAACCTAAAAATTCAAACTGTTACTGCAAACGGATGCTTCAACGTAGGAGAACGAAACTTGGGCATCCAAGTGGGATTGTTGTACTGATCATTACTTGAAAGTATCATGAAGATTGGATGAAAAAATGTATGTTGTGATTCAGGAGACTGTAGTTTTTTGGCAGCCTAACAACGCCTTTCATTGAATGAGTTATTCGCCAGCCTGTGCTTAAGGCTACATCAAGAGGAAACAAACCTTAGAGATAGAACGTAGAACTACTGTATTGTGTCAAGTTTCAAGACCTAGCACAAACCGTGTTTGATTTAGAGTTCGAACTGAATCTGTCAATATAGGAGAAAACAGAGTGAAACCTAAAAATTCAAACTGTTACTGCAAACGGATGCTTCAACGTAGGAGAACGAAACTTGGGCATCCAAGTGGGATTGGTGTACTGATCATTACTTGAAAGTATCATGAAGATTGGATGAAAAAATGTATGTTGTGATTTCAGGAGACTGTAGTTTTTTGGCAGCCTAACAACGCCTTTCATTGAATGAGTTATTCGCCAGCCTGTGCTTAAGGCTACATCAAGAGGAAACAAACCTTAGAGATAGAACGTAGAACTACTGTATTGTGTCACGTTTCAAGAAGCTAGCACAAACCGTGTTTGATTTAGAGTTCGAACTGCATCTGTCAATATAGGAGAAAACGCAGTGAAACCTAAAAATTCAAACTGTTACTGCAAACGGATGCTTCAACGTAGGAGAACGAAACTTGGGCATCCAAGTGGGATTGGTGTACTGATCATTACTTGAAAGTATCATGAAGATTGGATGAAAAAATGTATGTTGAGATTTCAGGAGACTCTAGTTTTTGGAAGTTTGGCAACCCCTTTCAATATAAGTGTTATTCGCGAGTCCCTGTATTAGGCTACATCAAGAGGAAACAAACCTTAGAGATAGAACGTAGAACTACTGTATTGTGTCACGTTTCAAGAAGCTAGCACAAACCCTGTTTGATTTAGTGTTCTAACTGCATCTGTCAATATAGAAGAAAACAGAGTGAAACCTAAAAATTCAAACTCTTACTGCAAACGGATGCTTCAACGTAGGAGAACGAAACTTGGACATCCAAGTTTGATTGGAGTACTGCTTATTATTTGAAAGTATCAGGAAGGTCGGAAAAAAAATATATGTTGTGATTTCAGGATACTGTAGTTTTTTGGCAGCCTAACAACGCCTTTCATTGAATGAGTTATTCGCCAGCCTGTGCTTAAGGCTACATCAAGAGGAAACAAACCTTAGAGATAGAACGTAGAACTACTGTATTGTGTCAAGTTTCAAGACCTAGCACAAACCGTGTTTGATTTAGAGTTCGAACTGAATCTGTCAATATAGGAGAAAACAGAGTGAAACCTAAAAATTCAAACTGTTACTGCAAACGGATGCTTCAACGTAGGAGAACGAAACTTGGGCATCCAAGTGGGATTGGTGTACTGATCATTACTTGAAAGTATCATGAAGATTGGATGAAAAAATGTATGTTGTGATTTCAGGAGACTGTAGTTTTTTGGCATCCTAACAACGCCTTTCATTGAATGAGTTATTCGCCAGCCTGTGCTTAAGGCTACATCAAGAGGAAACAAACCTTAGAGATAGAACGTAGAACTACTGTATTGTGTCACGTTTCAAGAAGCTAGCACAAACCGTGTTTGATTTAGAGTTCGAACTGCATCTGTCAATATAGGAGAAAACGCAGTGAAACCTAAAAATTCAAACTGTTACTGCAAACGGATGCTTCAACGTAGGAGAACGAAACTTGGGCATCCAAGTGGGATTGGTGTACTGATCATTACTTGAAAGTATCATGAAGATTGGATGAAAAAATGTATGTTGTGATTTCAGGAGACTGTAGTTTTTTGGCAGCCTAACAACGCCTTTCATTGAATGAGTTATTCGCCAGCCTGTGCTTAAGGCTACATCAAGAGGAAACAAACCTTAGAGATAGAACGTAGAACTACTGTATTGTGTCACGTTTCAAGAAGCTAGCACAAACCGTGTTTGATTTAAAGTTCGAACTGCATCTGTCAATATAGATGAAAACGCAGTGAAACCTAAAAATTCAAACTGTTACTGCAAACGGATGCTTCAACGTAGGAGAACGAAACTTGGACATCCAAGTTTGATTGGAGTACTGCTCATTATTTGAAAGTATCAGGAAGGTCGGAAAAAAAATATATGTTGTGATTTCAGGAGACTGTAGTTTTTTGGCAGCCTAACAACGCCTTTCATTGAATGAGTTATTCGCCAGCCTGTGCTTAAGGCTACATCAAGAGGAAACAAACCTCAGAGATAGAAAGTAGAACTACTGTATTGTGTCAAGTTTCAAGAAGCTAGCACAAACCGTGTTTGATTTAGAGTTCGAACTGCATCTGTCAATATAGGAGAAAACAGAGTGAAACCTAAAAATTCAAACTGTTACTGCAAACGGATGCTTCAACGTAGGAGAACGAAACTTGGGCATCCAAGTGGGATTGGTGTACTGATCATTACTTGAAAGTATCATGAAGATTGGATGAAAAAATGTATGTTGTGATTTCAGGAGACTGTAGTTTTTTGGCATCCTAACAACGCCTTTCATTGAATGAGTTTTTCGCCAGCCTGTGCTTAAGGCTACATCAAGAGGAAACAAACCTTAGAGATAGAACGTAGAACTACTGTATTGTGTCACGTTTCAAGAAGCTAGCACAAACCGTGTTTGATTTAGAGTTCGAACTGCATCTGTCAATATAGGAGAAAACGCAGTGAAACCTAAAAATTCAAACTGTTACTGCAAACGGATGCTTCAACGTAGGAGAACGAAACTTGGGCATCCAAGTGGGATTGGTGTACTGATCATTACTTGAAAGTATCATGAAGATTGGATGAAAAAATGTATGTTGTGATTTCAGGAGACTGTAGTTTTTTGGCAGCCTAACAACGCCTTTCATTGAATGAGTTATTCGCCAGCCTGTGCTTAAGGCTACATCAAGAGGAAACAAACCTTAGAGATAGAACGTAGAACTACTGTATTGTGTCACGTTTCAAGAAGCTAGCACAAACCGTGTTTGATTTAGAGTTCGAACTGCATCTGTCAATATAGAAGAAAACGCAGTGAAACCTAAAAATTCAAACTGTTACTGCAAACGGATGCTTCAACGTAGGAGAACGAAACTTGGACATCCAAGTTTGATTGGAGTACTGCTCATTATTTGAAAGTATCAGGAAGGTCGGAAAAAAAATATATGTTGTGATTTCAGGAGACTGTAGTTTTTTGGCAGCCTAACAACGCCTTTCATTGAATGAGTTATTCGCCAGCCTGTGCTTAAGGCTACATCAAGAGGAAACAAACCTTAGAGATAGAACGTAGAACTACTGTATTGTGTCAAGTTTCAAGAAGCTAGCACAAACCGTGTTTGATTTAGAGTTCGAACTGCATCTGTCAATATAGGAGAAAACAGAGTGAAACCTAAAAATTCAAACTGTTACTGCAAACGGATGCTTCAACGTAGGAGAACGAAACTTGGGCATCCAAGTGGGATTGGTGTACTGATCATTACTTGAAAGTATCATGAAGATTGGATGAAAAAATATATGTTGAGATTTCAGGAGACTCTAGTTTTTGGAAGTTTGGCAACCCCTTTCAATATAAGTGTTATTCGCCAGTCCCTGCATTAGGCTACATCAAGAGGAAACAAACCTTAGAGATAGAACGTAGAACTACTGTATTGTGTCAAGTTTCAGGAAGCTAGCACAAACCGTGTTTGATTTAGAGTTCGAACTGCATCTGTCAATATAGAAGAAAACGCAGTGAAACCTAAAAATTCAAACTGTTACTGCAAACGGATGCTTCAACGTAGGAGAACGAAACTTGGGCATCCAAGTTTGATGGGTGTACTGCTCA
>NW_027510365.1:0-34390 GCF_048772815.1 Callospermophilus lateralis
AAAATTTATGTTGAGATTTCAGGAAAGTCTAGAGTTTTGGCCGCCTAACAACGCCTTTCATTGAATGTGTCATTCACCAGTATCTGCTTAAGGCTACATCAAGAGGAAACAAACCCTAGAGATAGAACGTAGAACTACTGTATTGTGTCCAGTTTCAAGAAGCTAGCACAAACCGTGTTTGATTTAGAGTTCTAACTGCATCTGTCAATATAGGAGAAAACAGAGTGAAACCTAATAATTCAAACTGTTACTGCAAACGAATGCTTCAACGTAAAAGAACGAAACTTGAGCATCCAAGTGGGATTGGTGTACTGATCATTACTTGAAAGTATCATGAAGATTGGATGAAAAAATATATGTTGAGATTTCAGGACACTCTCGTGTTTTGGAAGTTTGTCAACTACTTTCATTATGAGTGTTATTCGCCAGTCCCTGCTTTAGGCTACATCAAGAGGAAACAAACCTTAGAGATAGAACGTAGAACTAATGTATTGTGTCAAGTTTCAAGAAGCTAGCACAAACCGTGTTTGATATAGTTCGAACTGCATCTGTCAATACACGAGAATACAGAGTGAAAACTAAAAATTCAAACTGTTACTGCAAACGAATGCTTAAACCTAGGAGAACGAAACTTGGGCATCCAAGTTTGATTGATGTACTGCTCATTACTTGAATGTATCATGAAGGTCGGAAGCAAAAATTTACGGTGAGATTTCAGGAGACTCTAGTGTTTTAGCCGCCTAACAACGCCTTTCATTGAATGTGTCATTCACCAGTATCTGCTTAAGGCTACATCAAGAGGAAACAAAGCTTAGAGATAGAACGTAGAACTACTGTATTGTGTCAAGTTTCAAGAAGCTAGCACAAACCGTGTTTGATTTAGAGTTCTAACTGCATCTGTCAATATAGGAGAAAACAGAGTGAAACCTAAAAATTCAAACTGTTATTGCAAACGAATGCTTCAACGTAAAAGAACGAAACTTGAGCATCCAAGTGGAATTGGTGTACTGATCATTACTTGAAAGTATCATGAAGATTGGATGAAAAAATATATGTTGAGATTTCAGGAGACTCTAGTGTTTTGGAAGTTTGGCAACTCCTTTCACTATAAGTGTTATTCGCCAGTCCCTGCTTTAGGCTACATCAACAGGAAACAAACCTTAGAGATAGAACGTAAAACTCATGTATTGTGTCAAGTTTCAAGAAGCTAGCACAAATCGTGATTGATATAGTTCGAACTGCATCTGTCAATATAGGAGAAAACATAGTGAAACCTAAAAATTCAAACTGTTACTGCAAACGAATGCTTCAACCTAGGAGAACGAAACTTGGGCATCCAAGTTTGATTGGTGTACTGCTCATAACTTGAAAGTATCATGAAGTTCGGAAGCAAAAATTTATGTTGAGATTTCACGAGAGCCTAGTGTTTTGGCCGCCTAACAATGCCTTTTATTGAATGTGTCATTCACCAGTATCTGCTTAAGGCTACATCAAGAGGAAACAAAGCTTAGAGATAGAACGTAGAACTTCTGTATTGTGTCAAGTTTCAAGAAGCTAGCACAAACCGTGTTTGATTTAGAGTTCTAAATGCATCTGTCAATATAGGAGAAAACAGACTGAAACCTAAAAATTCAAACTGTTACTGCAAACGAATGCTTGTACGTAAAAGAATGAAACTTGAGCATCCAAGTGGGATTGGTGTTCTGATCATTACTTGAAAGTATCATGACGATTGGATGAAAAAATATATGTTGAGATTTCAGGAGACTCTAGTGTTTCAGAAGTTTGGCAACCCCTTCAATATGAGTGTTATTCGCCAGTCCCTGCTTTAGGCTACATCAAGAAGAAACAAACCTTAGAATTAGAACGTAGAACTAATGTATTTTGTCAAGTTTCAAGAAGCTAGCACAAACCGTGTTTGATATAGTTCGAACTGCATTTGTCAATATACGAGAAAACAGAGTGAAACCTAAAAATTCAAACTGTTACTGCAAACGAATGCTTCAACCTAGGAGAACGAAACTTGGGCATCCAAGTTTGATTGGTGTACTGCTCATTACTTGAAAGTATCATGAAGGTCGGAAGCAAAAATTTATGTTGAGATTTCAGGAGACTCCAGTGTTTTGGCCGCCTAACAACGCCTTTCATTGAATGTGTCACACACCAGTATCTGCTTAAGGCTACATCAAGAGGAAACAAACCTCAGAGATAGAACGTAGAACTACTGTATTGTGTCAAGTTTCAAGAAGCTAGCACAAACCGTGTTTGATTTAGAGTTCTAACTGCATCTGTCAATATAGGAGAAAACAGAGTGAAACCTAAAAATTCAAACTGTTACTGCAAACGAATGCTTCAACGAAAAAGAACGAAACTTGAGCATCCAAGTGGGATTGGTGTACTGATCATTACTTGAAAGTATCATGAAGATTGGATGAAAAAATATATGTTGAGATTTCAGGAGACTCTAGTGTTTTGGAAGTTTGGCAACCCCTTCAATATGAGTGTCATTCGCCTGTCCCTGCTTTATGCTACATCAAGAGGAAACAAACCTTAGAGATAGAACGTAGAACTAATGTATTGTGTAAAGTTTCAAGAAGCTAGCACAAACCGTGTTTGATTTAGAGTTCTAACTGCATCTGTCAATATAGGAGAAAACAGAGTGAAACCTAAAAATTCAAACTGTTATTGCAAACGAATGCTTCAACGTAAAAGAATGAAACTTGAGCATCTACGTGGGATTGGTGTACTGATCATTACTTGAAAGTATCATGAAGATTGGATGAAAAAATATATGTTGAGATTTCAGGACACTCTAGTGTTTTGGAAGTTTGGCAACCCCTTCAATATGAGTGTTATTCGCCAGTCCCTGCTTTAGGCTACATCAAGAGGAAACAAACCTTAGAGATAGAACGTAGAACTAATGTATTGTGTCAAGTTTCAAGAAGCTAGCACAAACCATGTTTGATTTAGAGTTCGAACGCATCTGTCAATATAGTAGAAAACAGAGGGAAACCTAAAAATTCAAACTGTTACTGCAAACGAATGCTTCAACCTAGGAGAACGAAACTTGGGCATCCAAGTTTGATTGGTGTACTGCTCATTACTTGAAAGCATCATGAAGGTCGGAAGCAAAAATTTATGTTGAGATTTCAGGGGAGTCTAGTGTTTTTGCCGCCTAACAACGCCATTCATTGAATGTGTCATTCACCAGTATCTGCTTAAGGCTACATCAAGAGGAAACAAAACTTAGAGATACAACGTAGAACTACTGTATTGTGTCAAGTTTCAAGAAGCTAGCACAAACCGTGTTTGATTTAGAGTTCTAACTGCATCTGTCAATATAGGAGAAAACAGAGTGAAACCTAAAAATTCAAACTGTTACTGCAAACGAATGCTTCAACGTAAAAGAACGAAACTTGAGCATCCAAGTGGGATTGGTGTACTGATCATTACTTGAAAGTATCATGAAGATTGGATGAAAAAATATATTTTGAGATTTCAGGACACTCTAGTGTTTTGGAAGTTTGGCAACCCCTTCAATATGAGTGTTATTCGCCAGTCCCTGCTTTAGGCTACATCAAGAGGAAACAAACCGTAGAGATAGAACGTAGAACTAATGTATTGTGTCAAGTTTCAAGAAGCTAGCACAAACCGTGTTTGATATAGTTCGAACTGCATCTGTCTATATAGTAGAAAACAGAGTGAAACCTAAAAATTCAAACTGTTACTGCAAACGAGTGCTTCAACCTAGGAGAACGAAACTTGGGCATCCAAGTTTGATTGGTGTACTGCTCATTACTTGAAACTATCATGAAGTTCGGATGCAAAAATTTATGTTGAGATTTCAGGAGACTCCAGTGTTTTGGCCGCCTAACAACGCCTTTCATTGAATGTGTCATTCACCAGTATCTGCTTAAGGCTACATCAAGAGGAAACAAACCTTAGAGATAGAACGTAGAACTAATGTTTTGTGTCAAGTTTCAAGAAGCTAGCACAAACCGTGATTGATTTAGAGTTCTAACTGCATCTGTCAATATAGGAGAAAACAGAGTGAAACCTAAAAATTCAACCTGTTACTGCAAACGAATGCTTCAACGTAAAAGAACGAAACTTGAGCATCCAAGTGGGATTGGTGTACTGATCATTACTTGAAAGTATCATGAAGATTGGATGAAAAAATATATGTTGAGATTTCAGGAGACTCTAGTGTTTTGGAAGTTTGGCAACTCCTTTCATTATAAGTGTTATTCCCAGTCCCTGCTTTAGGCTACATCAAGAGGAAACAAACCTTAGAGATAGAACGTAGATCTAATGTATTGTATCAAGTTTCAAGAAGCTAGCAAAAACCGTGTTTGATTTAGAGTTCTAACTGCATCTGTCAATATAGGAGAAAACAGAGTGAAACCTAAAAATTAAAACTGTTACTGCAAACGAATGCTTCAACGTAAAAGAACGAAACTTGAGCATCCAAGTTGGATTGGTGTACTGATCATTTCTTGAAAGCATCATGAAGATTGGATGAAAAAATATATGTTGAGATTTCAGGAGACTCTAGTGTTTTGGAAGTTTGGCAACTCCTTTCATTATAAGTGTTATTCCCAGTCCCTGCTTTAGGCTACATCAAGAGGAAACAAACCTTAGAGATAGAACGTAGAACTAATGTATTGTGTCAAGTTTCAAGAAGCTAGCACAAACCGTGTTTGATATAGTTCGAAGTGCATCTGTCAATATAGGAGAAAACAGAGTGAAACCTAAAAATTCAAACTGTTACTGCAAACGAATGCTTCAACCTAGGAGAACGAAACTTGGGCATCCATGTTTGATTGTTGTACTGCTCATTACTTGAAAGTATCATGAAGGTCGGAAGCAAAAATTTATGTTGAGATTTCAGGAGAGTCCAGTGTTTTGGCAGCCTAACAACGCCTTTCATTGAATGTGTCATTCACCAGTATCTGTCTAAGGCTACATCAAGAGGAAACAAACCTTAGATATCGAACGTAGAACTACTGTATTGTGTCAAGTTTCAAGAAGCTAGCACAAACCGTATTTGATTAGAGTTCTAACTGCATCTGTCAATATAGGAAAAAAAAGAGTGAAACCTAAAAATTCAAACTGTTACTGCAAACGAATGCTTGTACGTAAAAGAATGAAACTTGAGATTCCAAGTGGGATTGGTGTTCTGATCATTACTTGAAAGTATCATGACGATTGGATGAAAAAATATATGTTGAGATTTCAGAAGACTCTAGTGTTTCGGAAGTTTGGCAACCCCTTCAATATGAGTGTTATTCGCCAGTCCCTGCTTTAGGCTACATCAAGAGGAAACAAACCTTAGAAATAGAACGTAGAACTAATGTATTGTGTCAAGTTTCAAGAAGCTAGCACAAACCGTGTTTGATATAGTTCGAACTGCATTTGTCAATATACGAGAAAACAGAGTGAAACCTAAAAATTCAAACTGTTACTGCAAACGAATGCTTCAACCTAGGAGAACGAAACTTGGGCATCCAAGTTTGATTGGTGTACTGCTCATTACTTGAAAGTATCATGAAGGTCGGAAGCAAAAATTTATGTTGAGATTTCAGGAGAATCTAGTGTTTTGGCCGCCTAACAACGCCTTTCATTGAATGTGTCACTCACCAGTATCTGCTTAAGGCTACATCAAGAGGAAACAAACCTCAGAGATAGAACGTAGAACTACTGTATTGTGTCAAGTTTCAAGAAGCTAGCACAAACCGTGTTTGATTTAGAGTTCTAACTGCATCAGTCAATATAGGAGAAAACAGAGTGAAACCTAAAAATTCAAACTGTTACTGCAAACGAATGCTTCAACGAAAAAGAACGAAACTTGAGCATCCAAGTGGGATTGGTGTACTGATCATTACTTGAAAGTATCATGAAGATTGGATGAAAAAATATATGTTGAGATTTCAGGAGACTCTACTGTATTGGAAGTTTGGCAACCCTTCAATATGAGTGTTATTCGCCTGTCCCTGCTTTAGGCTACATCAAGAGGAAACAAACCTTAGAGATAGAACATAGAACTAATGTATTGTGTCACGTTTCAAGAAGCTAGCACAAACCGGTGTTTGATTTAGAGTTCTAACTGCATCTGTCAAATATAGGAGAAAACAGAGTGAAACCCTAAAAATTCCAACTGTTAATGCAAACGAATGCTTCAACGTAAAAGAACGAACTTGAGCATCCAAGTGGGATTGGTGTACTGATCATTACTTGAAAGTATCATGAAGATTGGATGAAAAAATATATGTTGAGATTTCAGGACACTCTAGTGTTTTGGAAGTTTGGCAACCCCTTCAATATGAGTGTTATTCGCCAGTCCTGCTTTAGGCTACATCAAGAGGAAACAAACCTTAGAGACAGAACGTAGAACTACTGTATTGTGTCAAGTTTCAAGAAGCTAGCACAAACCGTGTTTGATTTAGAGTTCTAACTGCATCTGTCAATATAGGAGAAAACAGAGTGAAACCTAAAAATTCAAACTGTTACTGCAAACGAATGCTTCAACGAAAAAGAACGAAACTTGAGCATCCAAGTGGATTGGTGTACTGATCATTTTTGAAAGTATCATGAAGATTGGATGAAAAAATATATGTTGAGATTTCAGGAGACTCTAGTGTTTTGGATGTTTGGCAACCTTTTCAATATGAGTGATATTCGCCTATCCCTGCTTAAGGCTACATCAAGAGGAAACAAACCTTAGAGATAGAACGTAGAACTAATGTATTGTGTCAAGTTTCAAGAAGCTAGCACAAACCGTGTTTGATTTAGAGTTCTAACTGCATCTGTCAATATAGGAGAAAACAGAGTGAAACCTAAAAATTCAAACTGTTACTGCAAACGGAATGCTTCAACGTAAAAGAACGAAACTTGAGCATCCACGTGGGATTTGGTGTAACTGATCATTACTTGAAAGTATCATGAAGATTGGATGAAAAAATATATGTTGAGATTTCAGGACACTCTAGTGTTTTGGAAGATTGGCAACCCCTTCAAAATGAGTGTTATTCGCCAGTCCCTGCTTTAGGCTACATCAAGAGGAAACAAACCATTAGAGATAGAACGTAGAACTAATGTATTGTGTCAAGTTTCAAGAAGCTAGCACAAACCGTGTTTGATATAGTTCGAACTGCATCTGTCAATATACGAGAAAACAGAGAGAAACCTAAAAATTCCAAACAGTTACTGCAAACGAATGCTTCAACATAGGAGAAAAGAAACTTGGGCATACAAGTTTGATTAGTGTACTGCTCATTACTTGAAACTATCATGAAGTTCGGAAGCAAAAATTATGTTGAGATTTCAGGAGACTCCAGGTGTTTTGGCCGCCTAACAACGCCTTTCATTGAATGTGTCATTCACCAGTATCTGCTTAAGGCTACATCAAGAGGAAACAAACCTTAGAGATAGAACGTAGAACTAATGTATTGTGTCAAGTTTCAAGAAGCTAGCACAAACCGTGTTTGATTTAGAGTTCAAACTGCATCTGTCAATATAGGAGAAAACAGAGTGAAACCTAAAAATTCAACCTGTTACTGCAAACGAATGCTTCAACGTAAAAGAACGAAACTTGAGCATCCAAGTGGGATTGGTGTACTGATCATTACTTGAAAGTATCATGAAGATTGGATGAAAAAATATATGTTGAGATTTCAGGAGACTCTAGTGTTTTGGAAGTTTGGCAACTCCTTTCATTATAAGTGTTATTCCCAGTCCCTGCTTTAGGCTACATCAAGAGGAAACAAACCTTAGAGATAGAACGTAGAACTAATGTATTGTGTCAAGTTTCAAGAAGCTAGCACAAACCGTGTTTGATATAGTTCGAAGTGCATCTGTCAATATAGGAGAAAACAGAGTGAAACCTAAAAATTCAAACTGTTACTGCAAACGAATGCTTCAACCTAGGAGAACGAAACTTGGGCATCCATGTTTGATTGTTGTACTGCTCATTACTTGAAAGTATCATGAAGGTCGGAAGCAAAAATTTATGTTGAGATTTCAGGAGAGTCCAGTGTTTTGGCAGCCTAACAACGCCTTTCATTGAATGTGTCATTCACCAGTATCTGTCTAAGGCTACATCAAGAGGAAACAAACCTTAGATATCGAACGTAGAACTACTGTATTGTGTCAAGTTTCAAGAAGCTAGCACAAACCGTATTTGATTAGAGTTCTAACTGCATCTGTCAATATAGGAAAAAAAAGAGTGAAACCTAAAAATTCAAACTGTTACTGCAAACGAATGCTTGTACGTAAAAGAATGAAACTTGAGATTCCAAGTGGGATTGGTGTTCTGATCATTACTTGAAAGTATCATGACGATTGGATGAAAAAATATATGTTGAGATTTCAGAAGACTCTAGTGTTTCGGAAGTTTGGCAACCCCTTCAATATGAGTGTTATTCGCCAGTCCCTGCTTTAGGCTACATCAAGAGGAAACAAACCTTAGAAATAGAACGTAGAACTAATGTATTGTGTCAAGTTTCAAGAAGCTAGCACAAACCGTGTTTGATATAGTTCGAACTGCATTTGTCAATATACGAGAAAACAGAGTGAAACCTAAAAATTCAAACTGTTACTGCAAACGAATGCTTCAACCTAGGAGAACGAAACTTGGGCATCCAAGTTTGATTGGTGTACTGCTCATTACTTGAAAGTATCATGAAGGTCGGAAGCAAAAATTTATGTTGAGATTTCAGGAGAATCTAGTGTTTTGGCCGCCTAACAATGCCTTTCATTGAATGTGTCACTCACCAGTATCTGCTTAAGGCTACATCAAGAGGAAACAAACCTCAGAGATAGAACGTAGAACTACTGTATTGTGTCAAGTTTCAAGAAGCTAGCACAAACCGTGTTTGATTTAGAGTTCTAACTGCATCAGTCAATATAGGAGAAAACAGAGTGAAACCTAAAAATTCAAACTGTTACTGCAAACGAATGCTTCAACGAAAAAGAACGAAACTTGAGCATCCAAGTGGGATTGGTGTACTGATCATTACTTGAAAGTATCATGAAGATTGGATGAAAAAATATATGTTGAGATTTCAGGACACTCTAGTGTTTTGGAAGTTTGGCAACCCCTTCAATATGAGTGTTATTCGCCAGTCCCTGCTTTAGGCTACATAAAGAGGAAACAAACCTTAGAGACAGAACGTAGAACTACTGTATTGTGTCAAGTTTCAAGAAGCTAGCACAAACCGTGTTTGATTTAGAGTTCTAACTGCATCTGTCAATATAGGAGAAAACAGAGTGAAACCTAAAAATTCAAACTGTTACTGCAAACGAATGCTTCAACAAAAAAGAACGAAACTTGAGCATCCAAGTGGGATTGGTGTACTGATCATTTTTGAAAGTATCATGAAGATTGGATGAAAAAATATATGTTGAGATTTCAGGAGACTCTAGTGTTTTGGATGTTTGGCAACCTTTTCAATATGAGTGATATTCGCCTATCCCTGCTTAAGGCTACATCAAGAGGAAACAAACCTTAGAGATAGAACGTAGAACTAATGTATTGTGTCAAGTTTCAAGAAGCTAGCACAAACCGTGTTTGATTTAGAGTTCTAACTGCATCTGTCAATATAGGAGAAAACAGAGTGAAACCTAAAAATTCAAACTGTTACTGCAAACGAATGCTTCAACGTAAAAGAACGAAACTTGAGCATCCAAGTGGGATTGGGGTACTGATCATTACTTGAAAGTATCATGAAGATTGGATGAAAAAATATATTTTGAGATTTCAGGACACTCTAGTGTTTTGGAAGTTTGGCAACCCCTTCAATATGAGTGTTATTCGCCAGTCCCTGCTTTAGGCTACATCAAGAGAAAACAAACCGTAGAGATAGAACGTAGAACTAATGTATTGTGTCAAGTTTCAAGAAGCTAGCACAAACCGTGTTTGATATAGTTCGAACTGCATCTGTCAATATACGAGAAAACAGAGTGAAACCTAAAAATTCAAACTGTTACTGCAAACGAATGCTTGAACCTAGGAGAACGAAACTTGGGCATCCAAGTTTGATTGGTGTACTGCTCATTACTTGAAAATATCATGAAGTTCGGAAGCAAAAATTTATGTTGAGATTTCAGGAGACTCCAGTGTTTTGGCCGCCTAACAACGCCTTTCATTGAATGTGTCATTCACCAGTATCTGCTTAAGGCTACATCAAGAGGAAACAAACCTTAGAGAAAGAACGTAGAACTACTGTATTGTGTCAAGTTTCAAGAAGCTAGCACAAACCGTGTTTGATTTAGAGTTCTAACTGCATCTGTCAATATAGGAGAAAACAGAGTGAAACCTAAAAATTCAAACTGTTACTGCAAACTAATGCTTCAACGTAAAAGAACGAAACTTGAGCATCCACGTGGGATTGGTGTACTGATCATTACTTGAAAGTATCATGAAGATTGGATGAAAAAATATATGTTGAGATTTCAGGACACTCTAGTGTTTTGGAAGATTGGCAACCCCTTCAAAATGAGTGTTATTCGCCAGTCCCTGCTTTAGGCTACATCAAGAGGAAACAAACCTTAGAGATAGAACGTAGAACTAATGTATTGTGTCAAGTTTCAAGAAGCTAGCACAAACCGTGTTTGATATAGTTCGAACTGCATCTGTCAATATACGAGAAAACAGAGTGAAACCTAAATTTCAAACAGTTACTGCAAACGAATGCTTCAACATAGGAGAAAGAAACTTGGGCATACAAGTTTGATTAGTGTACTGCTCATTACTTGAAACTATCATGAAGTTCGGAAGCAAAAATTTATGTTGAGATTTCAGGAGACTCCAGTGTTTTGGCCGCCTAACAACGCCTTTCATTGAATATGTCATTCACCAGTATCTGCTTAAGGCTACATCAAGAGGAAACAAACCTTAGAGATAGAACGTAGAACTAATGTATTGTGTCAAGTTTCAAGAAGCTAGCACAAACCGTGTTTGATTTAGAGTTCAAACTGCATCTGTCAATATAGGAGAAAACAGAGTGAAACCTAAAAATTCAACCTGTTACTGCAAACGAATGCTTCAACGTAAAAGAACGAAACTTGAGCATCCAAGTGGGATTGGTGTACTGATCATTACTTGAAAGTATCATGAAGATTGGATGAAAAAATATATGTTGAGATTTCAGGAGACTCTAGTGTTTTGGAAGTTTGGCAACTCCTTTCATTATAAGTGTTATTCCCAGTCCCTGCTTTAGGCTACATCAAGAGGAAACAAACCTTAGAGATAGAACGTAGAACTAATGTATTGTGTCAAGTTTCAAGAAGCTAGCACAAACCGTGTTTGATATAGTTCGAAGTGCATCTGTCAATATAGGAGAAAACAGAGTGAAACCTAAAAATTCAAACTGTTACTGCAAACGAATGCTTCAACCTAGGAGAACGAAACTTGGGCATCCATGTTTGATTGTTGTACTGCTCATTACTTGAAAGTATCATGAAGGTCGGAAGCAAAAATTTATGTTGAGATTTCAGGAGAGTCCAGTGTTTTGGCAGCCTATTTCATTGAATGTGTCATTCACCAGTATCTGTCTAAGGCTACATCAAGAGGAAACAAACCTTAGATATCGAACGTAGAACTACTGTATTGTGTCAAGTTTCAAGAAGCTAGCACAAACCGTATTTGATTAGAGTTCTAACTGCATCTGTCAATATAGGAAAAAAAAGAGTGAAACCTAAAAATTCAAACTGTTACTGCAAACGAATGCTTGTACGTAAAAGAATGAAACTTGAGATTCCAAGTGGGATTGGTGTTCTGATCATTACTTGAAAGTATCATGACGATTGGATGAAAAAATATATGTTGAGATTTCAGAAGACTCTAGTGTTTCGGAAGTTTGGCAACCCCTTCAATATGAGTGTTATTCGCCAGTCCCTGCTTTAGGCTACATCAAGAGGAAACAAACCCTTAGAAATAGAACGTAGAACTAATGTATTGTGTCAAGTTTCAAGAAGCTAGCACCAAACCGTGTTTGATATAGTTCGAACTGCATTTGTCAATATACGAGAAAACAGAGTGAAACCTAAAAATTCAAACTGTTACTGCAAACGAATGCTTCAACCTAGGAGAACGAAACTTGGGCATCCAAGTTTGATTGGTGTAATGCTCATTACTTGAAAGTATCATGAAGGTCGGAAGCAAAAATTTATGTTGAGATTTCAGGAGAATCTAGTGTTTTGGCCGCCTAACAACGCCTTTCATTGAATGTGTCACTCACCAGTATCTGCTTAAGGCTACATCAAGAGGAAACAAACCTCAGAGATAGAACGTAGAACTACTGTATTGTGTCAAGTTTCAAGAAGCTAGCACAAACCGTGTTTGATTTAGAGTTCTAACTGCATCAGTCAATATAGGAGAAAACAGAGTGAAACCTAAAAATTCAAACTGTTACTGCAAACGAATGCTTCAACGAAAAAGAACGAAACTTGAGCATCCAAGTGGGATTGGTGTACTGATCATTACTTGAAAGTATCATGAAGATTGGATGAAAAAATATATGTTGAGATTTCAGGACACTCTAGTGTTTTGGAAGTTTGGCAACCCCTTCAATATGAGTGTTATTCGCCAGTCCCTGCTTTAGGCTACATCAAGAGGAAACAAACCTTAGAGACAGAACGTAGAACTACTGTATTGTGTCAAGTTTCAAGAAGCTAGCACAAACCGTGTTTGATTTAGAGTTCTAACTGCATCTGTCAATATAGGAGAAAACAGAGTGAAACCTAAAAATTCAAACTGTTACTGCAAACGAATGCTTCAACAAAAAAGAACGAAACTTGAGCATCCAAGTGGGATTGGTGTACTGATCATTTTGAAAGTATCATGAAGATTGGATGAAAAAATATATGTTGAGATTTCAGGAGACTCTAGTGTTTTTGGATGTTTGGCAACCTTTTCAATATGAGTGATATTCGCCTATCCCTGCTTAAGGCTACATCAAGAGGAAACAAACCTTAGAGATAGAACGTAGAACTAATGTATTGTGTCAAGTTTCAAGAAGCTAGCACAAACCGTGTTTGATTTAGAGTTCTAACTGCATCTGTCAATATAGGAGAAAACAGAGTGAAACCTAAAATTCAAACTGTTACTGCAACGAATGCTTCAACGTAAAAGAACGAAACTTGAGCATCCAAGTGGGATTGGGGTACTGATCATTACTTGAAAGTATCATGAAGATTGGATGAAAAAAATATATTTTGAGATTTCAGGACACTTCTAGTGTTTTGGAAGTTTGGCAACCCCTTCAATATGAGTGTTATTCGCCAGTCCCTGCTTTAGGTTACATCAAGAGAAAACAAACCGTAGAGATAGAACGTAGAACTAATGTATTGTGTCAAGTTTCAAGAAGCTAGCACAAACCGTGTTTGATATAGTTCGAACTGCATCTGTCAATATACGAGAAAACAGAGTGAAACCTAAAAATTCAAACTGTTACTGCAAACGAATGCTTGAACCTAGGAGAACGAAAACTTGGGCATCCAAGTTTGATTGGTGTACTGCTCATTACTTGAAAATATCATGAAGTTCGGAAGCAAAAATTTATGTTGAGATTTCAGGAGACTCCAGTGTTTTGGCCGCCTAACAACGCCTTTCATTGAATGTGTCATTCACCAGTATCTGCTTAAGGCTACATCAAGAGGAAACAAACCTTAGAGAAAGAACGTAGAACTACTGTATTGTGTCAAGTTTCAAGAAGCTAGCACAAACCGTGTTTGATTTAGAGTTCTAACTGCATCTGTCAATATAGGAGAAAACAGAGTGAAACCTAAAAATTCAAACTGTTACTGCAAACTAATGCTTCAACGTAAAAGAACGAAACTTGAGCATCCACGTGGGATTGGTGTACTGATCATTACTTGAAAGTATCATGAAGATTGGATGAAAAAATATATGTTGAGATTTCAGGACACTCTAGTGTTTTGGAAGATTGGCAACCCCTTCAAAATGAGTGTTATTCGCCAGTCCCTGCTTTAGGCTACATCAAGAGGAAACAAACCTTAGAGATAGAACGTAGAACTAATGTATTGTGTCAAGTTTCAAGAAGCTAGCACAAACCGTGTTTGATATAGTTCGAACTGCATCTGTCAATATACGAGAAAACAGAGTGAAACCTAAATTTCAAACAGTTACTGCAAACGAATGCTTCAACATAGGAGAAAGAAACTTGGGCATACAAGTTTGATTAGTGTACTGCTCATTACTTGAAACTATCATGAAGTTCGGAAGCAAAAATTTATGTTGAGATTTCAGGAGACTCCAGTGTTTTGGCCGCCTAACAACGCCTTTCATTGAATGTGTCATTCACCAGTATCTGCTTAAGGCTACATCAAGAGGAAACAAACCTTAGAGATAGAACGTAGAACTAATGTATTGTGTCAAGTTTCAAGAAGCTAGCACAAACCGTGTTTGATTTAGAGTTCAAACTGCATCTGTCAATATAGGAGAAAACAGAGTGAAACCTAAAAATTCAACCTGTTACTGCAAACGAATGCTTCAACGTAAAAGAACGAAACTTGAGCATCCAAGTGGGATTGGTGTACTGATCATTACTTGAAAGTATCATGAAGATTGGATGAAAAAATATATGTTGAGATTTCAGGAGACTCTAGTGTTTTGGAAGTTTGGCAACCCCTTTCAATATAAGTGTTATTCGCCAGTCCCTGCTTTAGGCTACATCAAGAGGAAACAAACCTTAGAGATAGAACGTAGAACTAATGTATTGTGTCAAGTTTCAAGAAGCTAGCACAAACCGTGTTTGATATAGTTCGAAGTGCATCTGTCAATATAGGAGAAAACAGAGTGAAACCTAAAAATTCAAACTGTTACTGCAAACGAATGCTTCAACCTAGGAGAACGAAACTTGGGCATCCATGTTTGATTGTTGTACTGCTCATTACTTGAAAGTATCATGAAGGTCGGAAGCAAAAATTTATGTTGAGATTTCAGGAGAGTCCAGTGTTTTGGCAGCCTAACAACGCCTTTCATTGAATGTGTCATTCACCAGTATCTGTCTAAGGCTACATCAAGAGGAAACAAACCTTAGATATCGAACGTAGAACTACTGTATTGTGTCAAGTTTCAAGAAGCTAGCACAAACCGTATTTGATTAGAGTTCTAACTGCATCTGTCAATATAGGAAAAAAAAGAGTGAAACCTAAAAATTCAAACTGTTACTGCAAACGAATGCTTGTACGTAAAAGAAAGAAACTTGAGCATCCAAGTGGGATTGGTGTTCTGATCATTACTTGAAAGTATCATGACGATTGGATGAAAAAATATATGTTGAGATTTCAGAAGACTCTAGTGTTTCGGAAGTTTGGACCCCTTCAATATGAGTGTTATTCGCCAGTCCCTGCTTTAGGCTACATCAAGAGGAAACAAACCTTAGAAATAGAACGTAGAACTAATGTATTGTGTCAAGTTTCAAGAAGCTAGCACAAACCGTGTTTGATATAGTTCGAACTGCATTTGTCAATATACGAGAAAACAGAGTGAAACCTAAAAATTCAAACTGTTACTGCAAACGAATGCTTCAACCTAGGAGAACGAAACTTGGGCATCCAAGTTTGATTGGTGTACTGCTCATTACTTGAAAGTATCATGAAGGTCGGAAGCAAAAATTTATGTTGAGATTTCAGGAGAATCTAGTGTTTTGGCCGCCTAACAACGCCTTTCATTGAATGTGTCACTCACCAGTATCTGCTTAAGGCTACATCAAGAGGAAACAAACCTCAGAGATAGAACGTAGAACTACTGTATTGTGTCAAGTTTCAAGAAGCTAGCACAAACCGTGTTTGATTTAGAGTTCTAACTGCATCAGTCAATATAGGAGAAAACAGAGTGAAACCTAAAAATTCAAACTGTTACTGCAAACGAATGCTTCAACGAAAAAGAACGAAACTTGAGCATCCAAGTGGGATTGGTGTACTGATCATTACTTGAAAGTATCATGAAGATTGGATGAAAAAATATATGTTGAGATTTCAGGACACTCTAGTGTTTTGGAAGTTTGGCAACCCCTTCAATATGAGTGTTATTCGCCAGTCCCTGCTTTAGGCTACATCAAGAGGAAACAAACCTTAGAGACAGAACGTAGAACTACTGTATTGTGTCAAGTTTCAAGAAGCTAGCACAAACCGTGTTTGATTTAGAGTTCTAACTGCATCTGTCAATATAGGAGAAAACAGAGTGAAACCTAAAAATTCAAACTGTTACTGCAAACGAATGCTTCAACGAAAAAGAACGAAACTTGAGCATCCAAGTGGGATTGGTGTACTGATCATTTTTGAAAGTATCATGAAGATTGGATGAAAAAATATATGTTGAGATTTCAGGAGACTCTAGTGTTTTGGATGTTTGGCAACCTTTTCATTATGAGTGATATTCGCCTATCCCTGCTTAAGGCTACATCAAGAGGAAACAAACCTTAGAGATAGAACGTAGAACTAATGTATTGTGTCAAGTTTCAAGAAGCTAGCACAAACCGTGTTTGATTTAGAGTTCTAACTGCATCTGTCAATATAGGAGAAAACAGAGTGAAACCTAAAAATTCAAACTGTTACTGCAAACGAATGCTTCAAGGTAAAAGAACGAAACTTGAGCATCCAAGTGGGATTGGGGTACTGATCATTACTTGAAAGTATCATGAAGATTGGATGAAAAAATATATTTTGAGATTTCAGGACACTCTAGTGTTTTGGAAGTTTGGCAACCCCTTCAATATGAGTGTTATTCGCCAGTCCCTGCTTTAGGCTACATCAAGAGGAAACAAACCGTAGAGATAGAACGTAGAACTAATGTATTGTGTCAAGTTTCAAGAAGCTAGCACAAACCGTGTTTGATATAGTTCGAACTGCATCTGTCAATATACGAGAAAACAGAGTGAAACCTAAAAATTCAAACTGTTACTGCAAACGAATGCTTCAACCTAGGAGAACGAAACTTGGGCATCCAAGTTTGATTGGTGTACTGCTCATTACTTGAAAATATCATGAAGTTCGGAAGCAAAAATTTATGTTGAGATTTCAGGAGACTCCAGTGTTTTGGCCGCCTAACAACGCCTTTCATTGAATGTGTCATTCACCAGTATCTGCTTAAGGCTACATCAAGAGGAAACAAACCTTAGAGAAAGAACGCAGAACTACTGTATTGTGTCAAGTTTCAAGAAGCTAGCACAAACCGTGTTTGATTTAGAGTTCTAACTGCATCTGTCAATATAGGAGAAAACAGAGTGAAACCTAAAAATTCAAACTGTTACTGCAAACTAATGCTTCAACGTAAAAGAACGAAACTTGAGCATCCACGTGGGATTGGTGTACTGATCATTACTTGAAAGTATCATGAAGATTGGATGAAAAAATATATGTTGAGATTTCAGGAGACTCTAGTGTTTTGGAAGTTTGGCAACTCCTTTCATTATAAGTGTTATTCCCAGTCCCTGCTTTAGGCTACATCAAGAGGAAACAAACCTTAGAGATAGAACGTAGAACTAATGTATTGTGTCAAGTTTCAAGAAGCTAGCACAAACCGTGTTTGATATAGTTCGAAGTGCATCTGTCAATATAGGAGAAAACAGAGTGAAACCTAAAAATTCAAACTGTTACTGCAAACGAATGCTTCAACCTAGGAGAACGAAACTTGGGCATCCATGTTTGATTGTTGTACTGCTCATTACTTGAAAGTATCATGAAGGTCGGAAGCAAAAATTTATGTTGAGATTTCAGGAGAGTCCAGTGTTTTGGCAGCCTAACAACGCCTTTCATTGAATGTGTCATTCACCAGTATCTGTCTAAGGCTACATCAAGAGGAAACAAACCTTAGATATCGAACGTAGAACTACTGTATTGTGTCAAGTTTCAAGAAGCTAGCACAAACCGTATTTGATTAGAGTTCTAACTGCATCTGTCAATATAGGAAAAAAAAGAGTGAAACCTAAAAATTTAAACTGTTACTGCAAACGAATGCTTGTACGTAAAAGAAAGAAACTTGAGCATCCAAGTGGGATTGGTGTTCTGATCATTACTTGAAAGTATCATGACGATTGGATGAAAAAATATATGTTGAGATTTCAGAAGACTCTAGTGTTTCGGAAGTTTGGACCCCTTCAATATGAGTGTTATTCGCCAGTCCCTGCTTTAGGCTACATCAAGAGGAAACAAACCTTAGAAATAGAACGTAGAACTAATGTATTGTGTCAAGTTTCAAGAAGCTAGCACAAACCGTGTTTGATATAGTTGGAACTGCATTTGTCAATATATGAGAAAACAGAGTGAAACCTAAAAATTCAAACTGTTACTGCAAACGAATGCTTCAACCTAGGAGAACGAAACTTGGGCATCCAAGTTTGATTGGTGTACTGCTCATTACTTGAAAGTATCATGAAGGTCGGAAGCAAAAATTTATGTTGAGATTTCAGGAGAATCTAGTGTTTTGGCCGCCTAACAACGCCTTTCATTGAATGTGTCACTCACCAGTATCTGCTTAAGGCTACATCAAGAGGAAACAAACCTCAGAGATAGAACGTAGAACTACTGTATTGTGTCAAGTTTCAAGAAGCTAGCACAAACCGTGTTTGATTTAGAGTTCTAACTGCATCAGTCAATATAGGAGAAAACAGAGTGAAACCTAAAAATTCAAACTGTTACTGCAAACGAATGCTTCAACGAAAAAGAACGAAACTTGAGCATCCAAGTGGGATTGGTGTACTGATCATTACTTGAAAGTATCATGAAGATTGGATGAAAAAATATATGTTGAGATTTCAGGAGACTCTACTGTATTGGAAGTTTGGCAACCCCTTCAATATGAGTGTTATTCGCCTGTCCCTGCTTTAGGCTACATCAAGAGGAAACAAACCTTAGAGATAGAACGTAGAACTAATGTATTGTGTCACGTTTCAAGAAGCTAGCACAAACCGTGTTTGATTTAGAGTTCTAACTGCATCTGTCAATATAGGAGAAAACAGAGTGAAACCTAAAAATTCAAACTGTTACTGCAAACGAATGCTTCAACGTAAAAGAACGAAACTTGAGCATCCAAGTGGGATTGGTGTACTGATCATTACTTGAAAGTATCATGAAGATTGGATGAAAAAATATATGTTGAGATTTCAGGAGACTCTAGTGTTTTGGAAGTTTGGCAACCCCTTCAATATGAGTGTTATTCGCCAGTCCCTGCTTTAGGCTACATCAAGAGGAAACAAACCGTAGAGATAGAACGTAGAACTAATGTATTGTGTCAAGTTTCAAGAAGCTAGCACAAACCGTGTTTGATATAGTTCGAACTGCATCTGTCAATATACGAGAAAACAGAGTGAAACCTAAAAATTCAAACTGTTACTGCAAACGAATGCTTCAACCTAGGAGAACGAAACTTGGGCATCCAAGTTTTATTGGTGTACTGCTCATTACTTGAAACTATCATGAAGTTCGGAAGCAAAAATTTATGTTGAGATTTCAGGAGACTCCAGTGTTTTGGCCGCCTAACAACGCCTTTCATTGAATGTGTCATTCACCAGTATCTGCTTAAGGCTACATCAAGAGGAAACAAATATTAGAGATAGAACGTAGAACTAATGTATTGTGTCAAGTTTCAAGAAGCTAGCACAAACCGTGTTTGATTTAGAGTTCAAACTGCATCTGTCAATATAGGAGAAAACAGAGTGAAACCTAAAAATTCAACCTGTTACTGCAAACGAATGCTTCAACGTAAAACAACGAAACTTGACCATCCAAGTGGGATTGGTGTACTGATCATTACTTGAAAGTATCATGAAGATTGGATGAAAAAATATATGTTGAGATTTCAGGAGACTCTAGTGTTTTGGAAATTTGGCAACTCCTTTCATTATGAGTGTTATTCGCCAGTCCCTGCTTTAGGCAACATCAAGAGGAAACAAACCTTAGAGATAGAACGTAGAACTAATGTATTGTGTCAAGTTTCAAGAAGCTAGCACAAACCGTGTTTGATACAGTTCGAACTGCATCTGTCAATATACGAGAAAACAGAGTGAAACCTAAAAATTCAAACTGTTACTGCAAACGAATGCTTAAACCTAGGAGAACGAAACTGGGGCATCCAAGTTTGATTGGTGTAGTGCTCATTACTTGAAAGTATCATGAAGGTCGGAAGCAAAAATTTATGGTGAGATTTCAGGAGACTCTAGTGTTTTAGCCGCCTAACAACGCCTTTCATTGAATGTGTCATTCATCAGTATCTGCTTAAGGCTACATCAAGAGGAAACAAAGCTTAGAGATAGAACATAGAACTACTGTATTGTGTCAAGTTTCAAGAAGCTAGCACAAACCGTGTTTGATTTAGAGTTCTAACTGCATCTGTCAATATAGGAGAAAACAGAGTGAAACCTAAAAATTCAAACTGCTACTGCAAACGAATGCTTCAACCTAGGAGAATGAAACTTGGGCATCCATGTTTGATTGTTGTACTGCTCATTACTTGAAAGTATCATGAAGGTCGGAAGCAAAAATTTATGTTGAGAATTCAGAGGAGTCCAGTGTTTTGGCAGCCTAACAACGCCATTCATTGAATGTGTCATTCACCAGTATCTGCTTAAGGCTACATCAAGAGGAAAAAACCTTAGATATCGAACGTAGAACTACTGTATTGTGTCAAGTTTCAAGAAGCTAGCACAAACCGTATTTGATTAGAGTTCTAACTGCATCTGTCAATATAGGAGAAAACAGAGTGAAACCTAAAAATTCAAACTGTTACTGCAAACGAATGCTTCAACGTAAAAGAACGAAACTTGAGCATCCTAGTGGGATTGGTGTACTGATCATTACTTGAAAGTATCATGAAGATTGGATGAAAAAATATATGTTGAGATTTCAGGAGACTCTAGAGTTTCGGAAGTTTGGCAACCCCTTCAATATGAGTGTTATTCGCCAGTCCCTGCTTTAGGCTACATCAAGAGGAAACAAACCTTAGAGAGAGAACGTAGAACTAATGTATTGTGTCTAGTTTCAAGAAGCTAGCAAAAACCGTGTTTGATTTAGAGTTCGAACGCATCTGTCAATATAGTAGAAAACAGAGTGAAACCTAAAAATTCAAACTGTTACTGCAAACGAATGCTTCAACCTAGGAGAACGAAACTTGGGCATCCAAGTTTGATTGGTGTACTGCTCATTACTTGAAAGTATCATGAAGGTCGGAAGCAAAAATTTATGTTGAGATTTCAGGAGACTCTAGTGTTTTGGCCGCCTAACAACGCCTTTCATTGAATGTGTCATTCACCAGTATCTGCTTAAGGCTACATCAAGAGGAAACAAACCTAAGAGATAGAACGTAGAACTACTGTATTGTGTCAAGTTTCAAGAAGGTAGCACAAACCGTGTTTGATTTAGAGTTCTAACTGTATCTGTCAATATAGGAGAAAACAGAGTGAAACCTAAAAATTCAAACTGTTACTGCAAACGAATGCTTCAACGTAAAAGAACGAAACTTGAGCATCCAAGTGGATTGGTGTACTGAACATTACTTGAAAGTATCATGACGATTGGATAAAAAAATATATGTTGAGATTTCAGGAGACTCTAGTGTTTTGGAAGTTTGGCAACTCCTTTCATTATAAGTGTTATTCGCCAGTCCCTGCTTTAGGCTACATCAAGAGGAAACAAACCTTAGAGATAGAACGTAGAACTAATGTATTGTGTCAAGTTTCAAGAAGCTAGCACAAACCGTGTTTGATATAGTTCGAAATGCATCTGTCAATATACGAGAAAACAGAGTGAAACCTAAAAATTCAAACTCTTACTGCAAATGAATGCTTCAACCTAGGAGAACGAAATTTTGGCATCCAAGTTTGATTGGTGTACTGTTCATTACTTGAAAGTATCATGAAGGTCGGAAGCAAAAATTTCTGTTGAGATTTCAGGAGACTCTAGTGTTTTGGCCGCCTAACAATGCCTTTCATTGAATGTGTCATTCACCAGTATCTGCTTAAGGCTACATCAAGAGGAAACAAACCTAAGAGATAGAACGTAGAACTACTGTATTGTGTCAAGTTTCAAGAAGCTAGCACAAACCGTATTTGATTAGAGTTCTAACTGCATCTGTCAATATAGGAAAAAAAAGAGTGAAACCTAAAAATTCAAACTGTTACTGCAAACGAATGCTTGTACGTAAAAGAAAGAAACTTGAGCATCCAAGTGGGATTGGTGTTCTGATCATTACTTGAAAGTATCATGACGATTGGATGAAAAAATATATGTTGAGATTTCAGAAGACTCTAGTGTTTCGGAAGTTTGGACCCCTTCAATATGAGTGTTATTCGCCAGTCCCTGCTTTAGGCTACATCAAGAGGAAACAAACCTTAGAAATAGAACGTAGAACTAATGTATTGTGTCAAGTTTCAAGAAGCTAGCACAAACCGTGTTTGATATAGTTCGAACTGCATTTGTCAATATACGAGAAAACAGAGTGAAACCTAAAAATTCAAACTGTTACTGCAAACGAATGCTTCAACCTAGGAGAACGAAACTTGGGCATCCAAGTTTGATTGGTGTAGTGCTCATTACTTGAAAGTATCATGAAGGTCGGAAGCAAAAATTTATGTTGAGATTTCAGGAGAATCTAGTGTTTTGGCCGCCTAACAACGCCTTTCATTGAATGTGTCACTCACCAGTATCTGCTTAAGGCTACATCAAGAGGAAACAAACCTCAGAGATAGAACGTAGAACTACTGTATTGTGTCAAATTTCAAGAAGCTAGCACAAACCGTGTTTGATTTAGAGTTCTAACTGCATCAGTCAATATAGGAGAAAACAGAGTGAAACCTAAAAATTCAAACTGTTACTGCAAACGAATGCTTCAACGAAAAAGAACGAAACTTGAGCATCCAAGTGGGATTGGTGTACTGATCATTACTTGAAAGTATCATGAAGATTGGATGAAAAAATATATGTTGAGATTTCAGGAGACTCTACTGTATTGGAAGTTTGGCAACCCCTTCAATATGAGTGTTATTCGCCTGTCCCTGCTTTAGGCTACATCAAGAGGAAACAAACCTTAGAGATAGAACGTAGAACTAATGTATTGTGTCACGTTTCAAGAAGCTAGCACAAACCGTGTTTGATTTAGAGTTCTAAATGCATCTGTCAATATAGGAGAAAACAGAGTGAAACCTAAAAATTCAAACTGTTACTGCAAACGAATGCTTCAACGTAAAAGAACGAAACTTGAGCATCCAAGTGGGATTGGTGTACTGATCATTACTTGAAAGTATCATGAAGATTGGATGAAAAAATATATGTTGAGATTTCAGGACACTCTAGTGTTTTGGAAGTTTGGCAACCCCTTCAATATGAGTGTTATTCGCCAGTCCCTGCTTTAGGCTACATCAAGAGGAAACAAACCGTAGAGATAGAACGTAGAACTAATGTATTGTGTCAAGTTTCAAGAAGCTAGCACAAACCGTGTTTGATATAGTTCGAACTGCATCTGTCAATATACGAGAAAACAGAGTGAAACCTAAAAATTCAAACTGTTACTGCAAACGAATGCTTCAACCTAGGAGAACGAAACTTGGGCATCCAAGTTTGATTGGTGTACTGCTCATTACTTGAAACTATCATGAAGTTCGGAAGCAAAAATTTATGTTGAGATTTCAGGAGACTCCAGTGTTTTGGCCGCCTAACAACGCCTTTCATTGAATGTGTCATTCACCAGTATCTGCTTAAGGCTACATCAAGAGGAAACAAATATTAGAGATAGAACGTAGAACTAATGTATTGTGTCAAGTTTCAAGAAGCTAGCACAAACCGTGTTTGATTTAGAGTTCAAACTGCATCTGTCAATATAGGAGAAAACAGAGTGAAACCTAAAAATTCAACCTGTTACTGCAAACGAATGCTTCAACGTAAAACAACGAAACTTGACCATCCAAGTGGGATTGGTGTACTGATCATTACTTGAAAGTATCATGAAGATTGGATGAAAAAATATATGTTGAGATTTCAGGAGACTCTAGTGTTTTGGAAATTTGGCAACTCCTTTCATTATGAGTGTTATTCGCCAGTCCCTGCTTTAGGCAACATCAAGAGGAAACAAACCTTAGAGATAGAACGTAGAACTAATGTATTGTGTCAAGTTTCAAGAAGCTAGCACAAACCGTGTTTGATACAGTTCGAACTGCATCTGTCAATATACGAGAAAACAGAGTGAAACCTAAAAATTCAAACTGTTACTGCAAACGAATGCTTAAACCTAGGAGAACGAAACTGGGGCATCCAAGTTTGATTGGTGTAGTGCTCATTACTTGAAAGTATCATGAAGGTCGGAAGCAAAAATTTATGGTGAGATTTCAGGAGACTCTAGTGTTTTAGCCGCCTAACAACGCCTTTCATTGAATGTGTCATTCATCAGTATCTGCTTAAGGCTACATCAAGAGGAAACAAAGCTTAGAGATAGAACATAGAACTACTGTATTGTGTCAAGTTTCAAGAAGCTAGCACAAACCGTGTTTGATTTAGAGTTCTAACTGCATCTGTCAATATAGGAGAAAACAGAGTGAAACCTAAAAATTCAAACTGCTACTGCAAACGAATGCTTCAACCTAGGAGAATGAAACTTGGGCATCCATGTTTGATTGTTGTACTGCTCATTACTTGAAAGTATCATGAAGGTCGGAAGCAAAAATTTATGTTGAGATTTCAGAGGAGTCCAGTGTTTTGGCAGCCTAACAACGCCATTCATTGAATGTGTCATTCACCAGTATCTGCTTAAGGCTACATCAAGAGGAAAAAACCTTAGATATCGAACGTAGAACTACTGTATTGTGTCAAGTTTCAAGAAGCTAGCACAAACCGTATTTGATTAGAGTTCTAACTGCATCTGTCAATGTAGGAGAAAACAGAGTGAAACCTAAAAATTCAAACTGTTACTGCAAACGAATGCTTCAACGTAAAAGGAACGAAACTTGAGCATCCTAGTGGGATTGGTGTACTGATCATTACTTGAAAGTATCATGAAGATTGGATGAAAAAATATATGTTGAGATTTCAGGAGACTCTAGAGTTTCGGAAGTTTGGCAACCCCTTCAATATGAGTGTTATTCGCCAGTCCCTGCTTTAGGCTACATCAAGAGGAAACAAACCTTAGAGAGAGAACGTAGAACTAATGTATTGTGTCTAGTTTCAAGAAGCTAGCAAAACCGTGTTTGATTTAGAGTTCGAACGCATCTGTCAATATAGTAGAAAACAGAGTGAAACCTAAAAATTCAAACTGTTACTGCAAACGAATGCTTCAACCTAGGAGAACGAAACTTGGGCATCCAAGTTTGATTGGTGTACTGCTCATACTTGAAAGTATCATGAAGGTCGGAAGCAAAAATTTATGTTGAGATTTCAGGAGACTCTAGTGTTTTGGCCGCCTAACAACGCCTTTCATTGAATGTGTCATTCACCAGTATCTGCTTAAGGCTACATCAAGAGGAAACAAACCTAAGAGATAGAACGTAGAACTACTGTATTGTGTCAAGTTTCAAGAAGCTAGCACAAACCGTGTTTGATTTAGAGTTCTAACTGTATCTGTCAATATAGGAGAAAACAGAGTGAAACCTAAAAATTCAAACTGTTACTGCAAACGAATGCTTCAACGTAAAAGAACGAAACTTGAGCATCCAAGTGGATTGGTGTACTGAACATTACTTGAAAGTATCATGACGATTGGATAAAAAAATATATGTTGAGATTTCAGGAGACTCTAGTGTTTTGGAAGTTTGGCAACTCCTTTCATTATAAGTGTTATTCGCCAGTCCCTGCTTTAGGCTACATCAAGAGGAAACAAACCTTAGAGATAGAACGTAGAACTAATGTATTGTGTCAAGTTTCAAGAAGCTAGCACAAACCGTGTTTGATATAGTTCGAAATGCATCTGTCAATATACGAGAAAACAGAGTGAAACCTAAAAATTCAAACTCTTACTGCAAATGAATGCTTCAACCTAGGAGAACGAAATTTTGGCATCCAAGTTTGATTGGTGTACTGTTCATTACTTGAAAGTATCATGAAGGTCGGAAGCAAAAATTTCTGTTGAGATTTCAGGAGACTCTAGTGTTTTGGCCGCCTAACAATGCCTTTCATTGAATGTGTCATTCACCAGTATCTGCTTAAGGCTACATCAAGAGGAAACAAACCTAAGAGATAGAACGTAGAACTACTGTATTGTGTCAAGTTTCAAGAAGCTAGCACAAACCGTGTTTGATTTAGAGTCCTAACTGCATCTGTCAATATAGGAGAAAACAGAGTGAAACCTAAAAATTCAAACTGTTATTTCAAACGAATGCTTCAACATAAAAGAACGAAACTGGGGCATCAAGTTTGATTGGTGTAGTGCTCATTACTTGAAAGTATCATGAAGGTCGGAAGCAAAAATTTATGTTGAGATTTCAGAGGAGTCCAGTGTTTTGGCAGCCTAACAACGCCTTTCATTGAATGTGTCATTCATCAGTATCTGCTTAAGGCTACATCAAGAGGAAACAAAGCTTAGAGATAGAACATAGAACTACTGTATTGTGTCAAGTTTCAAGAAGCTAGCACAAACCTGTTTGATTTAGAGTTCTAACTGCATCTCTCAATATAGGAGAAAACAGAGTGAAACCTAAAAATTCAAACTGCTACTGCAAACGAATGCTTCAACCTAGGAGAATGAAACTTGGGCATCCATGTTTGATTGTTGTACTGCTCATTACTTGAAAGTATCATGAAGGTCGGAAGCAAAAATTTATGTTGAGATTTCAGAGGAGTCCAGTGTTTTGGCAGCCTAACAACGCCTTTCATTGAATGTGTCATTCACCAGTATCTGCTTAAGGCTACATCAAGAGGAAACAAACCTAAGAGATAGAACGTAGAACTACTGTATTGTGTCAAGTTTCAAGAAGCTAGCACAAACCGTGTTTGATTTAGAGTTCTAACTGTATCTGTCAATATAGGAGAAAACAGATTGAAACCTAAAAATTCAAACTGTTACTGCAAACGAATGCTTCAACGTAAAAGAACGAAACTTGAGCATCCAAGTGGATTGGTGTACTGAACATTACTTGAAAGTATCATGACGATTGGATAAAAAAAATATATGTTGAGATTTCAGGAGACTCTAGTGTTTTGGAAGTTTGGCAACTCCTTTCATTATAAGTGTTATTCGCCAGTCCCTGCTTTAGGCTACATCAAGAGGAAACAAACCTTAGAGATAGAACGTAGAACTATTGTATTGTGCAAGTTTCAAGAAGCTAGCACAAACCGTGTTTGATATAGTTCGAAATGCATCTGTCAATATACGAGAAAACAGAGTGAAACCTAAAAATTCAAACTCTTACTGCAAATGAATGCTTCAACCTAGGAGAACGAAATTTTGGCATCCAAGTTTGATTGGTGTACTGTTCCATTACTTGAAAGTATCATGAAGGTCGGAAGCAAAAATTTCTGTTGAGATTTCAGGAAGACTCTTGTGTTGTTGGAAGAATACTCTTGAATGGCCTTTCATTGAATGTGTCATCCCCAGTATCTGCTTAAGGCTACATCAGAGGAACAACCTAAGAGATAGAACGTAGAACTACTGTATTGTGTCAAGTTTCAAGAAGCTAGCACAAAACCGTGTTTGATTAGAGTCTCAACTGCATCTGTCAATATAGGAGAAACAGAGTGAAACCTAAAAATCAAACTGTTACTTCAAACGAATGCTCTAACATAAAAGAACGAAACTGGGGCATCCAAGTTTGATTGGTGTAGTGCTCATTACTTGAAAGTATCATGAAGGTCGGAAGACAAAAATTTATGTTGAGATTTCAGAGGAGTCCAGTGTTTTGGCAGCCTAACAACGCCTTTCATTGAATGTGTCATTCATCAGTATCTGCTTAAGGCTACATCAAGAGGAAACAAAGCTTAGAGATAGAACATAGAACTACTGTATTGTGTCAAGTTTCAAGAAGCTAGCACAAACCGTGTTTGATTTAGAGTTCTAATGCATCTGCTAATATAGGAGAATACAGAGTGAAACCTAATAATTCAAACTGACTACTGCAAACGAATGCTTCAACCTAGGAGAATGAAACTTGGGCATCCATGTTTGATTGTTGTACTGCTCATTACTTGAAAGTATCATGAAGGTGGGAAGCAAAAATTTATGTTGAGATTTCAGAGGAGTCCAGTGTTTTGGCAGCCTAACAACGCCTTTCATTGAATGTGTCATTCACCAGTATCTGCTTAAGGCTACAATCAGAGGAAACAAACCTAAGAGATAGAACGTAGAACTACTGTATTGTGTCTAGTTTCAAGAAGCTAGCACAACCGTGTTTGATTGAGTTCTAACTGTATCTGTGTCATATAGGAGAAAACAGAGTGAAACCTAAAAATTCAAACTGTTACTGCAAACGAATGCTTCAACGTAAAAGAACGAAACTTGAGCATCCAAGTGGATTGGTGTACTGAACATTACTTGAAAGTATCATGACGATTGGATAAAAAAATATATGTTGAGATTTCAGGAGACTCTAGTGTTTTGGAAGTTTGGCAACTCCTTTCATTATAAGTGTTATTCGCCAGTCCCTGCTTTAGGCTACATCAAGAGGAAACAAACCTTAGAGATAGAACGTAGAACTAATGTATTGTGTCAAGTTTCAAGAAGCTAGCACAAACCGTGTTTGATATAGTTCGAAATGCATCTGTCAATATACGAGAAAACAGAGTGAAACCTAAAAATTCAAACTCTTACTGCAAATGAATGCTTCAACCTAGGAGAACGAAATTTTGGCATCCAAGTTTGATTGGTGTACTGTTCATTACTTGAAAGTATCATGAAGGTCGGAAGCAAAAATTTCTGTTGAGATTTCAGGAGACTCTAGTGTTTTGGCCGCCTAACAATGCCTTTCATTGAATGTGTCATTCACCAGTATCTGCTTAAGGCTACATCAAGAGGAAACAAACCTAAGAGATAGAACGTAGAACTACTGTATTGTGTCAAGTTTCAAGAAGCTAGCACAAACCGTATTTGATTAGAGTTCTAACTGCATCTGTCAATATAGGAAAAAAAAGAGTGAAACCTAAAAATTCAAACTGTTACTGCAAACGAATGCTTGTACGTAAAAGAAAGAAACTTGAGCATCCAAGTGGGATTGGTGTTCTGATCATTACTTGAAAGTATCATGACGATTGGATGAAAAAATATATGTTGAGATTTCAGAAGACTCTAGTGTTTCGGAAGTTTGGACCCTTCAATATGAGTGTTATTCGCCAGTCCCTGCTTTAGGCTACATCGAGAGGAAACAAACCTTAGAAATAGAACGTAGAACTAATGTATTGTGTCAAGTTTCAAGAAGCTAGCACAAACCGTGTTTGATATAGTTCGAACTGCATTTGTCAATATACGAGAAAACAGAGTGAAACCTAAAAATTCAACTGTTACTGCAAACGAATGCTTCAACCTAGGAGAACGAAACTTGGGCATCCAAGTTTGATGGTGTAGTGCTCATTACTTGAAAGTATCATGAAGGTCGGAAGCAAAAATTTATGTTGAGATTTCAGGAGAATCTAGTGTTTTGGCCGCCTAACAACGCCTTTCATTGAATGTGTCACTCACCAGTATCTGCTTAAGGCTACATCAAGAGGAAACAAACCTCAGAGATAGAACGTAGAACTACTGTATTGTGTCAAGTTTCAAGAAGCTAGCACAAACCGTGTTTGATTTAGAGTTCTAACTGTATCTGTCAATATAGGAGAAAACAGAGTGAAACCTAAAAATTCAAACTGTTACTGCAAACGAATGCTTCAACGTAAAAGAACGAAACTTGAGCATCCAAGTGGATTGGTGTACTGAACATTACTTGAAAGTATCATGACGATTGGATAAAAAAATATATGTTGAGATTTCAGGAGACTCTAGTGTTTTGGAAGTTTGGCAACTCCTTTCATTATAAGTGTTATTCGCCAGTCCCTGCTTTAGGCTACATCAAGAGGAAACAAACCTTAGAGATAGAACGTAGAACTAATGTATTGTGTCAAGTTTCAAGAAGCTAGCACAAACCGTGTTTGATATAGTTCGAAATGCATCTGTCAATATACGAGAAAACAGAGTGAAACCTAAAAATTCAAACTCTTACTGCAAATGAATGCTTCAACCTAGGAGAACGAAATTTTGGCATCCAAGTTTGATTGGTGTACTGTTCATTACTTGAAAGTATCATGAAGGTCGGAAGCAAAAATTTCTGTTGAGATTTCAGGAGACTCTAGTGTTTTGGCCGCCTAACAATGCCTTTCATTGAATGTGTCATTCACCAGTATCTGCTTAAGGCTACATCAAGAGGAAACAAACCTAAGAGATAGAACGTAGAACTACTGTATTGTGTCAAGTTTCAAGAAGCTAGCACAAACCGTATTTGATTAGAGTTCTAACTGCATCTGTCAATATAGGAAAAAAAGAGTGAAACCTAAAAATTCAAACTGTTACTGCAAACGAATGCTTGTACGTAAAAGAAAGAAACTTGAGCATCCAAGTGGGATTGGTGTCTGATCATTACTTGAAAGTATCATGACGATTGGATGAAAAAATATATGTTGAGATTTCAGAAGACTCTAGTGTTTCGGAAGTTTGGACCCCTTCAATATGAGTGTTATTCGCCAGTCCCTGCTTTAGGCTACATCAAGAGGAAACAAACCTTAGAAATAGAACGTAGAACTAATGTATTGTGTCAAGTTTCAAGAAGCTAGCACAAACCGTGTTTGATATAGTTCGAACTGCATTTGTCAATATACGAGAAAACAGAGTGAAACCTAAAAATTCAAACTGTTACTGCAAACGAATGCTTCAACCTAGGAGAACGAAACTTGGGCATCCAAGTTTGATTGGTGTAGTGCTCATTACTTGAAAGTATCATGAAGGTCGGAAGCAAAAATTTATGTTGAGATTTCAGGAGAATCTAGTGTTTTGGCCGCCTAACAACGCCTTTCATTGAATGTGTCACTCACCAGTATCTGCTTAAGGCTATATCAAGAGGAAACAAACCTCAGAGATAGAACGTAGAACTACTGTATTGTGTCAAGTTTCAAGAAGCTAGCACAAACCGTGTTTGATTTAGAGTTCTAACTGCATCAGTCAATATAGGAGAAAACAGAGTGAAACCTAAAAATTCAAACTGTTACTGCAAACGAATGCTTCAACGAAAAAGAACGAAACTTGAGCATCCAAGTGGGATTGGTGTACTGATCATTACTTGAAAGTATCATGAAGATTGGATGAAAAAATATATGTTGAGATTTCAGGAGACTCTACTGTATTGGAAGTTTGGCAACCCCTTCAATATGAGTGTTATTCGCCTGTCCCTGCTTTAGGCTACATCAAGAGGAAACAAACCTTAGAGATAGAACATAGAACTAATGTATTGTGTCACGTTTCAAGAAGCTAGCACAAACCGTGTTTGATTTAGAGTTCTAAATGCATCTGTCAATATAGGAGAAAACAGAGTGAAACCTAAAAATTCAAACTGTTACTGCAAACGAATGCTTCAACGTAAAAGAACGAAACTTGAGCATCCAAGTGGGATTGGTGTACTGATCATTACTTGAAAGTATCATGAAGATTGGATGAAAAAATATATGTTGAGATTTCAGGACACTCTAGTGTTTTGGAAGTTTGGCAACCCCTTCAATATGAGTGTTATTCGCCAGTCCCTGCTTTAGGCTACATCAAGAGGAAACAAACCGTAGAGATAGAACGTAGAACTAATGTATTGTGTCAAGTTTCAAGAAGCTAGCACAAACCGTGTTTGATATAGTTCGAACTGCATCTGTCAATATACGAGAAAACAGAGTGAAACCTAAAAATTCAAACTGTTACTGCAAACGAATGCTTCAACCTAGGAGAACGAAACTTGGGCATCCAAGTTTGATTGGTGTACTGCTCATTACTTGAAACTATCATGAAGTTCGGAAGCAAAAATTTATGTTGAGATTTCAGGAGACTCCAGTGTTTTGGCCGCCTAACAACGCCTTTCATTGAATGTGTCATTCACCAGTACCTGCTTAAGGCTACATCAAGAGGAAACAAATATTAGAGATAGAACGTAGAACTAATGTATTGTGTCAAGTTTCAAGAAGCTAGCACAAACCGTGTTTGATTTAGAGTTCAAACTGCATCTGTCAATATAGGAGAAAACAGAGTGAAACCTAAAAATTCAACCTGTTACTGCAAACGAATGCTTCAACGTAAAACAACGAAACTTGACCATCCAAGTGGATTGGTGTACTGATCATTACTTGAAAGTATCATGAAGATTGGATGAAAAAATATATGTTGAGATTTCAGGAGACTCTAGTGTTTTGGAAATTTGGCAACTCCTTTCATTATGAGTGTTATTCGCCAGTCCTGCTTTAGGCAACATCAAGAGGAAACAAACCTTAGAGATAGAACGTAGAACTAATGTATTGTGTCAAGTTTCAAGAAGCTAGCACAAACCGTGTTTGATACAGTTCGAACTGCATCTGTCAATATACGAGAAAACAGAGTGAAACCTAAAAATTCAAACTGTTACTGCAAACGAATGCTTAAACCTAGGAGAACGAAACTGGGGCATCCAAGTTTGATTGGTGTAGTGCTCATTACTTGAAAGTATCATGAAGGTCGGAAGCAAAATTTATGGTGAGATTTCAGGAGACTCTAGTGTTTTAGCCGCCTAACAACGCCTTTCATTGAATGTGTCATTCATCAGTATCTGCTTAAGGCTACATCAAGAGGAAACAAAGCTTAGAGATAGAACATAGAACTACTGTATTGTGTCAAGTTTCAAGAAGCTAGCACAAACCGTGTTTGATTTAGAGTTCTAACTGCATCTGTCAATATAGGAGAAAACAGAGTGAAACCTAAAAATTCAAACTGCTACTGCAAACGAATGCTTCAACCTAGGAGAATGAAACTTGGGCATCCATGTTTGATTGTTGTACTGCTCATTACTTGAAAGTATCATGAAGGTCGGAAGCAAAAATTTATGTTGAGATTTCAGAGGAGTCCAGTGTTTTGGCAGCCTAACAACGCCATTCATTGAATGTGTCATTCACCAGTATCTGCTTAAGGCTACATCAAGAGGAAAAACCTTAGATATCGAACGTAGAACTACTGTATTGTGTCAAGTTTCAAGAAGCTAGCACAAACCGTATTTGATTAGAGTTCTAACTGCATCTGTCAATATAGGAGAAAACAGAGTGAAACCTAAAAATTCAAACTGTTACTGCAAACGAATGCTTCAACGTAAAAGAACGAAACTTGAGCATCCTAGTGGGATTGGTGTACTGATCATTACTTGAAAGTATCATGAAGATTGGATGAAAAAATATATGTTGAGATTTTCAGGAGACTCTAGAGTTTCGGAAGTTTGGCAACCCCTTCAATATGAGTGTTATTCGCCAGTCCCTGCTTTAGGCTACATCAAGAGGAAACAAACCTTAGAGAGAGAACGTAGAACTAATGTATTGTGTCTAGTTTCAAGAAGCTAGCAAAAACCGTGTTTGATTTAGAGTTCGAACGCATCTGTCAATATAGTAGAAAACAGAGTGAAACTAAAAATTCAAACTGTTACTGCAAACGAATGCTTCAACCTAGGAGAACGAAACTTGGGCATCCAAGTTTGATTGGTGTACTGCTCATTACTTGAAAGTATCATGAAGGTCGGAAGCAAAAATTTATGTTGAGATTTCAGGAGACTCTAGTGTTTTGGCCGCCCTAACAACGCCTTTCATTGAATGTGTCATTCACCAGTATCTGCTTAAGGCTACATCAAGAGGAAACAAACCTAAGAGATAGAACGTAGAACTACTGTATTGTTTCAAGTTTCAAGAAGCTAGCACAAACCGTGTTTGATTTAGAGTTCTAACTGTATCTGTCAATATAGGAGAAAACAGAGTGAAACCTAAAAATTCAAACTGTTACTGCAAACGAATGCTTCAACGTAAAGAACGAAACTTGAGCATCCAAGTGGATTGGTGTACTGAACATTACTTGAAAGTATCATGACGATTGGATAAAAAAATATATGTTGAGATTTCAGGAGACTCTAGTGTTTTGGAAGTTTGGCAACTCCTTTCATTATAAGTGTTATTCGCAGTCCCTGCTTTAGGCTACATCAAGAGGAAACAAACCTTAGAGATAGAACGTAGAACTAATGTATTGTGTCAAGTTTCAAGAAGCTAGCACGAACCGAGTTTGATATAGTTCGAAATGCATCTGTCAATATACGAGAAAACAGAGTGAAACCTAAAAATTCAAACTCTTACTGCAAATGAATGCTTCAACCTAGGAGAACGAAATTTTGGCATCCAAGTTTGATTGGTGTACTGTTCATTACTTGGAAAGTATCATGAAGGTCGGAAGCAA
>NW_027510366.1:0-34386 GCF_048772815.1 Callospermophilus lateralis
ATTTTGTTCTTCTTGGTTGAAGCGTTCGTCTACAGTAGCAGTTTTTATATTTAGGTTTCCCTCAGTTTTCTCCTATATAGAAAGATGAATTTGGAACTCTAAATCCAACATGGTTTGTAGTAGCTCTTTGAAACTTGACAAAATAAAGGAGTTCTCAGTTTTGTCTCTATGGTTTGTTTCCTCTTCAAGTAGCCCTAGGCACAGACTGTGGAAAGCACTTTCATTGAGATGGGTTGCCAAGCTTCTAAGAAATAACGAGTTTCCGAAATACCAGCAAATATTTTTTCACACAATCTTGTTGATACTTGGTGGTAATGATCAGTACACAAATCCCACTTGGCTCACCAAACTTTGTTCTTCCAAGTTGAAGCGTTCGTCTACAGTAGCAGTTTTTATATTTAGGTTTCTCTCTGTTCTCTCCTATATAGATAGATGAATTTGGAACTCTAAATCCAACATGGTTTGTAGTAGCTCTTTTAAACTTGACAAAATAAAGGAGTTCTCCGATTTTTCTCTGTGGTTTTTTTCCTCTTCAAGTAGCCCTAGGCACAGACTTTGGAAAAGCACTTTCATTGAGAGGGGTTGCCAAGCTTCTAAGAAATAACGAGTTTCCGAAATACCAGCAAATATTTTTTCACCCAATCTTAATGATACTTGGAGCTAATGATCAGTACACAAATCCCACTTGGCTCACCAAATTTTGTTCTTCTTGGTTGAAGCGTTCGTCTACAGTAGCAGTTTTTATATTTAGGTTTCCCTCTGTTCTCTCCTATATAGAAAGATGAATTTGGAACTCTAAATCCAACATGGTTTGTAGTAGCTCTTTGAAACTTGACAAAATAAAGGAGTTCTCAGTTTTGTCTCTATTGTTTGTTTCCTCTTCAAGTAGCCCATTCACAGACTGTGGAAAGCACTTTAATTGAGATGGGTTGCCAAGCTTCTAAGAAATAACGAGTTTCCGAAATACCAGCAAATATTTTTTCACACAATCTTGTTGATACTTGGTGGTAATGATCAGTACACAAATCCCACTTGGCTCACCAAATTTTGTTCTTCTAGGTTGAAGCGTTCGTCTACAGTAGCAGTTTTTATATTTAGGTTTCTCTCTGTTCTCTCCTATATAGATAGATGAATTTGGAACTCTAAATCCAACAGGGTTTGCAGTAGCTCTTTGAAACTTGACAAAATAAAGGAGGTCTCAGATTTGTCTCTATGGTTTGTTTCCTCTTCAAGTAGCCCTAGGCACAGACTGTGGAGAAGCACTTTAATTGAGAGGGGTTGCCAAGCTTCTAAGAAATAACGAGTTTCGATATACCAGCAAATATTTTTTCACCCAAATTTGATGATTCTTGGTGGTAATGATCAGTACACAAATCCCACTTGGCTCACGAAATTTTGTTCTTCTAGTTTGAAGCTTTCGTCTACAGTAGCAGTTTTTATATTTAGGTTTCCCTTTGTTCTCTCATATATAGATAGATGAATTTGGAACTCTAAATCCAACATGTTTTGTAGTAGCTCTTTGAAACTTGACAAAATAAAGGAGTTCTCAGATTTGCCTCTATGGTTTGTTTCCTCTTAAAGTAGCCCTAGGCACAGACTGTGGAATAGCACTTTCATTGAGAGGGGTTGCAAAGCTTCTAAGAAATAACGAGTTTCCGAAGTACCAGCAAATATTTTTCACCCAATCTTGATGATACTTGGTGGTAATGATCAGTACACAAATCCCACTTGGCTCACCAAATTTTGTTCTTCTAGGTTGAAGCGTTCGTCTACAGTAGCAGTTTTTATATTTAAGTTTCCCTCGGTTCTCTCCTATATAGATAGATGAATTTGGAACTCTAAATCCAACATGGTTTGTAGTAGCTCTTTGAAACTTGACAAAATAAAGGAGTTCTCCGATTTTTCTCTATGGTTTGTTTCCTCTTCAAGTAGCCCTAGGCACAGACTGTGGAAAGCACTTTCATGGAGATGGGTTGCCAAGCTTCTAAGAAATTACGAGTTTACGAAATACCAGCAAATATTATTTCACACAATCTTGTTGATACTTGGTGGTAATGATCAGTATACAAATCCCACTTGGCTCACCAAATTTTGGTCTTCTAGGTTGAAGCGTTCGTCTACAGTAGCAGTTTTTATATTTAGGTTTCTCTCTGTTCTCTCCTATATAGATAGATGAATTTGGAACTCTAAATCCAATATGGTTTGTAGTAGCTCTTTGAAACTTGACAAAGTAAAGGAGGTCTCAGATTTGTCTCTATGGTTTGTTTCCTCTTCAAGTAGCCATAGGCACAGACTGTGGGAAAGCACTTTCATTGAGAGGCGTTGCCAAGCTTCTAAGAAATAACGAGTTTCGAAATACCAGCAAATATTTTTTCACCCAAATTTGATGATTCTTGGTGGTAATGATCAGTACACAAATCCCACTTGGCTCACGAAATTTTGTTCTTCTAGGTTGAAGCGTTCGTCTACAGTAGCAGTTTTTATATTTAAGTTTCCCTCGGTTCTCTCCTATATAGATAGATGAATTTGGAACTCTAAATCCAACATGGTTTGTAGTAGCTCTTTGAAACTTGACAAAATAAAGGAGTTCTCTGATTTTTCTCTATGTTTTGTTTCCTCTTCAAGTAGCCCTAGGCACAGACTGTGGAAAAGCACTTTCATTGAGAGGGGTTGCCAAGCTTCTAAGAAATAACGAGTTTCCGAAATACAGGCAAATATTTTTTCACACAATCTTGATGATACATGGAGCTAATGATCAGTACACAAATCCCACTTGGATCACCAAATTTTGTTCTTCTTGGTTGAAGCGTTCGTCTACAGTAGCAGTTTTTATATTTAGGTTTCCCTCTGTTCTCTCCTATATAGAAAGATGAATTTGGAACTCTAAATCCAACATGGTTTGTAGTATCTCTTTGAAACTTGACAAAATAAAAGAGTTCTCAGTTTTGTCTCTATGGTTTGTTTCCTCTTCAAGTAGCCCTAGGCACAGACTGTGGAAAGCACTTTCATTGAGATGGGTTGCCAAGCTTCTAAGAAATAACGAGTTTCCGAAATACCAGCAAATATTTTTTCACACAATCTTGTTGATACTTGGTGGTAATGATCAGTACACAAATCCCACTTGGCTCACCAAATTTTGTTCTACTAGGTTGAAGCGTTCGTCTACAGTAGCAGTTTTTATATTTAGGTTTCTCTCTGTTCTCTCCTATATAGATAGATGAATTTGGAACTCTAAATCCAACATGGTTTGTAGTAGCTCTTTGAAACTTGACAAAATAAAGGAGTTCTCTAATTTTTCTCTATGGTTTGTTTCCTCTTCAAATAGCCCTAGGCACAGACTTTGGAAAAGCACTTTCATTGAGAGGGGTTGCAAAGCTTCTAAGAAATAACGAGTTTCAGAAATACCAGCAAATATTTTTTCACCCAATCTTGATGATACTTGGAGCTAATGATCAGTACACAAATCCCACTTGGATCACCAAATTTTGTTCTTCTTGGTTGAAGCGTTCGTCTACAGTAGCAGTTTTTATATTTAGGTTTCTCTCTGTTCTCTCCTATATAGATAGATGAATTTGGAACTCTAAATCCAATATGGTTTGTAGTAGCTCTTTGAAACTTGACAAAATAAAGGAGGTCTCAGATTTGTCTCTATGGTTTGTTTCCTCTTCAAGTAGCCGTAGGCACAGACTGTGGGAAAGCACTTTCATTGAGAGGCGTTGCCAAGCTTCTAAGAAATAACGAGTTTCGAAATACCAGCAAATATTTTTTCACCCAAATTTGATGATTCTTGGTGGTAATGATCAGTACACAAATCCCACTTGGCTCACGAAATTTTGTTCTTCTAGGTTGAAGCGTTCGTCTACAGTAGCAGTTTTTATATTTAAGTTTCCCTCGGTTCTCTCCTATATAGATAGATGAATTTGGAACTCTAAATCCAACATGGTTTGTAGTAGCTCTTTGAAACTTGACAAAATAAAGGAGTTCTTTGATTTTTCTCTATGTTTTGTTTCCTCTTCAAGTAGCCCTAGGCACAGACTTTGGAAAAGCACTTTCATTGAGAGGGGTTTCCAAGCTTCTAAGAAATAACGAGTTTCCGAAATACCAGCAAATATTTTTTCACCCAATCTTGATGATACATGGAGCTAATGATCAGTACACAAATCCCACTTGGATCACCAAATTTTGTTCTTCTTGGTTGAAGCGTTCGTCTACAGTAGCAGTATTTATATTTAGGTTTCCCTTTGTTCTCTCCTATATAGAAAGATGAATTTGGAACTCTAAATCCAAAATGGTTTGTAGTAGCTCTTTGAAACTTGACAAAATAAAGGAGTTCTCAGTTTTGTCTCTATTGTTTGTTTCCTCCTCAAGTAGCCCTAGGCACAGACTGTGGAAAGCACTTTCATTGAGATGGGTTGCCAAGCTTCTAAGAAATTACGAGTTTTCGAAATACCAGCAAATATTATTTCACACAATCTTGTTGATACTTGGTGGTAATGATCAGTATACAAATCCCACTTGGCTCACCAAATTTTGTTCTTCTAGGTTGAAGCGTTCGTCTACAGTAGCAGTTTTTATATTTAGGTTTCTCTCTGTTCTCTCCTATATAGATAGATGAATTTGGAACTCTAAATCCAACATGGTTTGCAGTAGCTTTGAAACTTGACAAAATAAAGGAGGTCTCAGATTTGTCTCTATGGTTTGTTTCCTCTTCAAGTAGCCCTAGGCACAGACTGTGGGAAAGCACTTTAATTGAGAGGGGTTGCCAAGCTTCTAAGAAATAACGAGTTTCGAAATACCAGCAAATATTTTTTCACCCAAATTTGATGATTCTTGGTGGTAATGATCAGTACACAAATCCCACTTGGCTCACCAAATTTTGTTGTTCTAGGTTGAAGCGTTCGTCTACAGTAGCAGTTTTTATATTTAGGTTTCTCTCTGTTCTCTCCTATATAGATAGATGAATTTGGAACTCTAAATCCAACATGGTTTGTAGTAGCTCTTTGAAACTTGACAAAATAAAGGAGTTCTCTAATTTTTCTCTATGGTTTGTTTCCTCTTCAAATAGCCCTAGAAACAGACTTTGGAAAAGCACTTTCATTGAGAGGGGTTGCCAAGCTTCTAAGAAATAACGAGTTTCAGAAATAACAGCAAATATTTTTTCACCCAATCTTGATGATACTTGGAGCTAATGATCAGTACACAAATCCCACTTGGATCACCAAATTTTGTTCTTCTTGGTTGAAGCGTTCGTCTACAGTAGCAGTTTTTATATTTAGGTTTCTCTCTGTTCTCTCCTATATAGATAGATGAATTTGGAACTCTAAATCCAACATGGTTTGTAGTAGCTCTTTGAAACTTGACAAATAAAGGAGGTCTCAGATTTGTCTCTATGGTTTGTTTCCTCTTCAAGTAGCCGTAGGCACAGACTGTGGGAAAGCACTTTCATTGAGAGGGGTTGCCAAGCTTCTAAGAAATAACGAGTTTCCGAAATACCAGCAAATATTTTTTCACCCAATCTTGATGATAGTTGGTGGTAATGATCAGTACACAAATCCCACTTGGCTCACGAAATTTTGTTCTTCTAGGTTGAAGCGTTCGTCTACAGTAGCAGTTTTTATATTTAAGTTTCCCTCGGTTCTCTCCTATATAGATAGATGAATTTGGAACTCTAAATCCAACATGGTTTGTAGTAGCTCTTTGAAACTTGACAAAATAAAGGAGTTCTCTGATTTTTCTCTATGTTTTGTTTCCTCTTCAAGTAGCCCTAGGCACAGACTGTGGAAAAGCACTTTCATTGAGAGGGGTTGCCAAGCTTCTAAGAAATAACGAGTTTCCGAAATACAGGCAAATATTTTTTCACACAATCTTGATGATACATGGAGCTAATGATCAGTACACAAATCCCACTTGGATCACCAAATTTTGTTCTTCTTGGTTGAAGCGTTCGTCTACAGTAGCAGTTTTTATATTTAGGTTTCCCTCTGTTCTCTCCTATATAGAAAGATGAATTTGGAACTCTAAATCCAACATGGTTTGTAGTATCTCTTTGAAACTTGACAAAATAAAAGAGTTCTCAGTTTTGTCTCTATGGTTTGTTTCCTCTTCAAGTAGCCCTAGGCACAGACTGTGGAAAGCACTTTCATTGAGATGGGTTGCCAAGCTTCTAAGAAATAACGAGTTTCCGAAATACCAGCAAATATTTTTTCACACAATCTTGTTGATACTTGGTGGTAATGATCAGTACACAAATCCCACTTGGCTCACCAAATTTTGTTCTACTAGGTTGAAGCGTTCGTCTACAGTAGCAGTTTTTATATTTAGGTTTCTCTCTGTTCTCTCCTATATAGATAGATGAATTTGGAACTCTAAATCCAACATGGTTTGTAGTAGCTCTTTGAAACTTGACAAAATAAAGGAGTTCTCTAATTTTTCTCTATGGTTTGTTTCCTCTTCAAATAGCCCTAGGCACAGACTTTGGAAAAGCACTTTCATTGAGAGGGGTTGCAAAGCTTCTAAGAAATAACGAGTTTCAGAAATACCAGCAAATATTTTTTCACCCAATCTTGATGATACTTGGAGCTAATGATCAGTACACAAATCCCACTTGGATCACCAAATTTTGTTCTTCTTGGTTGAAGCGTTCGTCTACAGTAGCAGTTTTTATATTTAGGTTTCTCTCTGTTCTCTCCTATATAGATAGATGAATTTGGAACTCTAAATCCAATATGGTTTGTAGTAGCTCTTTGAAACTTGACAAAATAAAGGAGGTCTCAGATTTGTCTCTATGGTTTGTTTCCTCTTCAAGTAGCCGTAGGCACAGACTGTGGGAAAGCACTTTCATTGAGAGGCGTTGCCAAGCTTCTAAGAAATAACGAGTTTCGAAATACCAGCAAATATTTTTTCACCCAAATTTGATGATTCTTGGTGGTAATGATCAGTACACAAATCCCACTTGGCTCACGAAATTTTGTTCTTCTAGGTTGAAGCGTTCGTCTACAGTAGCAGTTTTTATATTTAAGTTTCCCTCGGTTCTCTCCTATATAGATAGATGAATTTGGAACTCTAAATCCAACATGGTTTGTAGTAGCTCTTTGAAACTTGACAAAATAAAGGAGTTCTTTGATTTTTCTCTATGTTTTGTTTCCTCTTCAAGTAGCCCTAGGCACAGACTTTGGAAAAGCACTTTCATTGAGAGGGGTTTCCAAGCTTCTAAGAAATAACGAGTTTCCGAAATACCAGCAAATATTTTTTCACCCAATCTTGATGATACATGGAGCTAATGATCAGTACACAAATCCCACTTGGATCACCAAATTTTGTTCTTCTTGGTTGAAGCGTTCGTCTACAGTAGCAGTATTTATATTTAGGTTTCCCTTTGTTCTCTCCTATATAGAAAGATGAATTTGGAACTCTAAATCCAAAATGGTTTGTAGTAGCTCTTTGAAACTTGACAAAATAAAGGAGTTCTCAGTTTTGTCTCTATTGTTTGTTTCCTCCTCAAGTAGCCCTAGGCACAGACTGTGGAAAGCACTTTCATTGAGATGGGTTGCCAAGCTTCTAAGAAATTACGAGTTTTCGAAATACCAGCAAATATTATTTCACACAATCTTGTTGATACTTGGTGGTAATGATCAGTATACAAATCCCACTTGGCTCACCAAATTTTGTTCTTCTAGGTTGAAGCGTTCGTCTACAGTAGCAGTTTTTATATTTAGGTTTCTCTCTGTTCTCTCCTATATAGATAGATGAATTTGGAACTCTAAATCCAACATGGTTTGCAGTAGCTTTGAAACTTGACAAAATAAAGGAGGTCTCAGATTTGTCTCTATGGTTTGTTTCCTCTTCAAGTAGCCCTAGGCACAGACTGTGGGAAAGCACTTTAATTGAGAGGGGTTGCCAAGCTTCTAAGAAATAACGAGTTTCGAAATACCAGCAAATATTTTTTCACCCAAATTTGATGATTCTTGGTGGTAATGATCAGTACACAAATCCCACTTGGCTCACCAAATTTTGTTGTTCTAGGTTGAAGCGTTCGTCTACAGTAGCAGTTTTTATATTTAGGTTTCTCTCTGTTCTCTCCTATATAGATAGATGAATTTGGAACTCTAAATCCAACATGGTTTGTAGTAGCTCTTTGAAACTTGACAAAATAAAGGAGTTCTCTAATTTTTCTCTATGGTTTGTTTCCTCTTCAAATAGCCCTAGAAACAGACTTTGGAAAAGCACTTTCATTGAGAGGGGTTGCCAAGCTTCTAAGAAATAACGAGTTTCAGAAATAACAGCAAATATTTTTTCACCCAATCTTGATGATACTTGGAGCTAATGATCAGTACACAAATCCCACTTGGATCACCAAATTTTGTTCTTCTTGGTTGAAGCGTTCGTCTACAGTAGCAGTTTTTATATTTAGGTTTCTCTCTGTTCTCTCCTATATAGATAGATGAATTTGGAACTCTAAATCCAACATGGTTTGTAGTAGCTCTTTGAAACTTGACAAATAAAGGAGGTCTCAGATTTGTCTCTATGGTTTGTTTCCTCTTCAAGTAGCCGTAGGCACAGACTGTGGGAAAGCACTTTCATTGAGAGGGGTTGCCAAGCTTCTAAGAAATAACGAGTTTCCGAAATACCAGCAAATATTTTTTCACCCAATCTTGATGATAGTTGGTGGTAATGATCAGTACACAAATCCCACTTGGCTAACCAAATTTTGTTCTTCTAGGTTGAAGCGTTCGCTACAGTAGCAGTTTTTATATTTAGGTTTCTCTCTTTTCTCTCCTATGTAGATAGATGAATTTGGAACTCTAAATCCAATATGGTTTGTAGTAGCTCTTTGGAACTTGACAAAATAAAAGAGTTCTCAGTTTTTTCTCTATGGTTTGTTTCCTCTTCAAGTAGCCCTAGGCACAGACTGTGGAAAGCACTTTCATTGAGATGGGTTGCCAAGCTTCTAAGAAATAACGAGTTTCCGAAATACCAGCAAATATTTTTTCACACAATCTTGTTGATACTTGGTGGTAATGATCAGTACACAAATCCCACTTGGCTCACCAAATTTTGTTCTTCTAGGTTGAAGCGTTCGTCTACAGTAGCAGTTTTTATATTTAGGTTTCTCTCTGTTCTCTCCTATATAGATAGATGAATTTGGAACTCTAAATCCAACAGGGTTTGCAGTAGCTCTTTTAAACTTGACAAAATAAAGGAGGTCTCAGATTTGTCTCTATGGTTTGTTTCCTCTTCAAGTAGCCCTAGGCACAGACTGTGGAGAAGCACTTTAATTGAGAGGGGTTGCCAAGCTTCTAAGAAATAACGAGTTTCGATATACCAGCAAATATTTTTTCACCCAAATTTGATGATTCTTGGTGGTAATGATCAGTACACAAATCCCACTTGGCTCACGAAATTTTGTTCTTCTAGTTTGAAGCTTTCGTCTACAGTAGCAGTTTTTATATTTAGGTTTCCCTTTGTTCTCTCATATATAGATAGATGAATTTGGAACTCTAAATCCAACATGTTTTGTAGTAGCTCTTTGAAACTTGACAAAATAAAGGAGTTCTCAGATTTGCCTCTATGGTTTGTTTCCTCTTAAAGTAGCCCTAGGCACAGACTGTGGAATAGCACTTTCATTGAGAGGGGTTGCAAAGCTTCTAAGAAATAACGAGTTTCCGAAGTACCAGCAAATATTTTTCACCCAATCTTGATGATACTTGGTGGTAATGATCAGTACACAAATCCCACTTGGCTCACCAAATTTTGTTCTTCTAGGTTGAAGCGTTCGTCTACAGTAGCAGTTTTTATATTTAAGTTTCCCTCGGTTCTCTCCTATATAGATAGATGAATTTGGAACTCTAAATCCAACATGGTTTGTAGTAGCTCTTTGAAACTTGACAAAATAAAGGTGTTCTCCGATTTTTCTCTATGGTTTGTTTCCTCTTCAAGTAGCCCTAGGCACAGACTGTGGAAAGCACTTTCATGGAGATGGGTTGCCAAGCTTCTAAGAAATTACGAGTTTACGAAATACCAGCAAATATTATTTCACACAATCTTGTTGATACTTGGTGGTAATGATCAGTATACAAATCCCACTTGGCTCACCAAATTTTGGTCTTCTAGGTTGAAGCGTTCGTCTACAGTAGCAGTTTTTATATTTAGGTTTCTCTCTGTTCTCTCCTATATAGATAGATGAATTTGGAACTCTAAATCCAATATGGTTTGTAGTAGCTCTTTGAAACTTGACAAAGTAAAGGAGGTCTCAGATTTGTCTCTATGGTTTGTTTCCTCTTCAAGTAGCCATAGGCACAGACTGTGGGAAAGCACTTTCATTGAGAGGCGTTGCCAAGCTTCTAAGAAATAACGAGTTTCGAAATACCAGCAAATATTTTTTCACCCAAATTTGATGATTCTTGGTGGTAATGATCAGTACACAAATCCCACTTGGCTCACGAAATTTTGTTCTTCTAGGTTGAAGCGTTCGTCTACAGTAGCAGTTTTTATATTTAAGTTTCCCTCGGTTCTCTCCTATATAGATAGATGAATTTGGAACTCTAAATCCAACATGGTTTGTAGTAGCTCTTTGAAACTTGACAAAATAAAGGAGTTCTCTGATTTTTCTCTATGTTTTGTTTCCTCTTCAAGTAGCCCTAGGCACAGACTTTGGAAAAGCACTTTCATTGAGAGGGGTTTCCAAGCTTCTAAGAAATAACGAGTTTCCGAAATACAGGCAAATATTTTTTCACACAATCTTGATGATACATGGAGCTAATGATCAGTACACAAATCCCACTTGGATCACCAAATTTTGTTCTTCTTGGTTGAAGCGTTCGTCTACAGTAGCAGTTTTTATATTTAGGTTTCCCTCTGTTCTCTCCTATATAGAAAGATGAATTTGGAACTCTAAATCCAACATGGTTTGTAGTATCTCTTTGAAACTTGACAAAATAAAAGAGTTCTCAGTTTTGTCTCTATGGTTTGTTTCCTCTTCAAGTAGCCCTAGGCACAGACTGTGGAAAGCACTTTCATTGAGATGGGTTGCCAAGCTTCTAAGAAATAACGAGTTTCCGAAATACCAGCAAATATTTTTTCACACAATCTTGTTGATACTTGGTGGTAATGATCAGTACACAAATCCCACTTGGCTCACCAAATTTTGTTCTACTAGGTTGAAGCGTTCGTCTACAGTAGCAGTTTTTATATTTAGGTTTCTCTCTGTTCTCTCCTATATAGATAGATGAATTTGGAACTCTAAATCCAACATGGTTTGTAGTAGCTCTTTGAAACTTGACAAAATAAAGGTGTTCTCCGATTTTTCTCTATGGTTTGTTTCCTCTTCAAGTAGCCCTAGGCACAGACTGTGGAAAGCACTTTCATGGAGATGGGTTGCCAAGCTTCTAAGAAATTACGAGTTTACGAAATACCAGCAAATATTATTTCACACAATCTTGTTGATACTTGGTGGTAATGATCAGTATACAAATCCCACTTGGCTCACCAAATTTTGGTCTTCTAGGTTGAAGCGTTCGTCTACAGTAGCAGTTTTTATATTTAGGTTTCTCTCTGTTCTCTCCTATATAGATAGATGAATTTGGAACTCTAAATCCAATATGGTTTGTAGTAGCTCTTTGAAACTTGACAAAGTAAAGGAGGTCTCAGATTTGTCTCTATGGTTTGTTTCCTCTTCAAGTAGCCATAGGCACAGACTGTGGGAAAGCACTTTCATTGAGAGGCGTTGCCAAGCTTCTAAGAAATAACGAGTTTCGAAATACCAGCAAATATTTTTTCACCCAAATTTGATGATTCTTGGTGGTAATGATCAGTACACAAATCCCACTTGGCTCACGAAATTTTGTTCTTCTAGGTTGAAGCGTTCGTCTACAGTAGCAGTTTTTATATTTAAGTTTCCCTCGGTTCTCTCCTATATAGATAGATGAATTTGGAACTCTAAATCCAACATGGTTTGTAGTAGCTCTTTGAAACTTGACAAAATAAAGGAGTTCTCTGATTTTTCTCTATGTTTTGTTTCCTCTTCAAGTAGCCCTAGGCACAGACTTTGGAAAAGCACTTTCATTGAGAGGGGTTTCCAAGCTTCTAAGAAATAACGAGTTTCCGAAATACAGGCAAATATTTTTTCACACAATCTTGATGATACATGGAGCTAATGATCAGTACACAAATCCCACTTGGATCACCAAATTTTGTTCTTCTTGGTTGAAGCGTTCGTCTACAGTAGCAGTTTTTATATTTAGGTTTCCCTCTGTTCTCTCCTATATAGAAAGATGAATTTGGAACTCTAAATCCAACATGGTTTGTAGTATCTCTTTGAAACTTGACAAAATAAAAGAGTTCTCAGTTTTGTCTCTATGGTTTGTTTCCTCTTCAAGTAGCCCTAGGCACAGACTGTGGAAAGCACTTTCATTGAGATGGGTTGCCAAGCTTCTAAGAAATAACGAGTTTCCGAAATACCAGCAAATATTTTTTCACACAATCTTGTTGATACTTGGTGGTAATGATCAGTACACAAATCCCACTTGGCTCACCAAATTTTGTTCTACTAGGTTGAAGCGTTCGTCTACAGTAGCAGTTTTTATATTTAGGTTTCTCTCTGTTCTCTCCTATATAGATAGATGAATTTGGAACTCTAAATCCAACATGGTTTGTAGTAGCTCTTTGAAACTTGACAAAATAAAGGAGTTCTCTAATTTTTCTCTATGGTTTGTTTCCTCTTCAAATAGCCCTAGGCACAGACTTTGGAAAAGCACTTTCATTGAGAGGGGTTGCAAAGCTTCTAAGAAATAACGAGTTTCAGAAATACCAGCAAATATTTTTTCACCCAATCTTGATGATACTTGGAGCTAATGATCAGTACACAAATCCCACTTGGATCACCAAATTTTGTTCTTCTTGGTTGAAGCGTTCGTCTACAGTAGCAGTTTTTATATTTAGGTTTCTCTCTGTTCTCTCCTATATAGATAGATGAATTTGGAACTCTAAATCCAACATGGTTTGCAGTAGCTTTGAAACTTGACAAAATAAAGGAGGTCTCAGATTTGTCTCTATGGTTTGTTTCCTCTTCAAGTAGCCCTAGGCACAGACTGTGGGAAAGCACTTTAATTGAGAGGGGTTGCCAAGCTTCTAAGAAATAACGAGTTTCGAAATACCAGCAAATATTTTTTCACCCAAATTTGATGATTCTTGGTGGTAATGATCAGTACACAAATCCCACTTGGCTCACGAAATTTTGTTCTTCTAGGTTGAAGCGTTCGTCTACAGTAGCAGTTTTTATATTTAAGTTTCCCTCGGTTCTCTCCTATATAGATAGATGAATTTGGAACTCTAAATCCAACATGGTTTGTAGTAGCTCTTTGAAACTTGACAAAATAAAGGAGTTCTTTGATTTTTCTCTATGTTTTGTTTCCTCTTCAAGTAGCCCTAGGCACAGACTTTGGAAAAGCACTTTCATTGAGAGGGGTTTCCAAGCTTCTAAGAAATAACGAGTTTCCGAAATACCAGCAAATATTTTTTCACCCAATCTTGATGATACATGGAGCTAATGATCAGTACACAAATCCCACTTGGATCACCAAATTTTGTTCTTCTTGGTTGAAGCGTTCGTCTACAGTAGCAGTATTTATATTTAGGTTTCCCTTTGTTCTCTCCTATATAGAAAGATGAATTTGGAACTCTAAATCCAAAATGGTTTGTAGTAGCTCTTTGAAACTTGACAAAATAAAGGAGTTCTCAGTTTTGTCTCTATTGTTTGTTTCCTCCTCAAGTAGCCCTAGGCACAGACTGTGGAAAGCACTTTCATTGAGATGGGTTGCCAAGCTTCTAAGAAATTACGAGTTTCCGAAATACCAGCAAATATTATTTCACACAATCTTGTTGATACTTGGTGGTAATGATCAGTATACAAATCCCACTTGGCTCACCAAATTTTGTTCTTCTAGGTTGAAGCGTTCGTCTACAGTAGCAGTTTTTATATTTAGGTTTCTCTCTGTTCTCTCCTATATAGATAGATGAATTTGGAACTCTAAATCCAACATGGTTTGCAGTAGCTTTGAAACTTGACAAAATAAAGGAGGTCTCAGATTTGTCTCTATGGTTTGTTTCCTCTTCAAGTAGCCCTAGGCACAGACTGTGGGAAAGCACTTTAATTGAGAGGGGTTGCCAAGCTTCTAAGAAATAACGAGTTTCGAAATACCAGCAAATATTTTTTCACCCAAATTTGATGATTCTTGGTGGTAATGATCAGTACACAAATCCCACTTGGCTCACCAAATTTTGTTGTTCTAGGTTGAAGCGTTCGTCTACAGTAGCAGTTTTTATATTTAGGTTTCTCTCTGTTCTCTCCTATATAGATAGATGAATTTGGAACTCTAAATCCAACATGGTTTGTAGTAGCTCTTTGAAACTTGACAAAATAAAGGAGTTCTCTAATTTTTCTCTATGGTTTGTTTCCTCTTCAAATAGCCCTAGAAACAGACTTTGGAAAAGCACTTTCATTGAGAGGGGTTGCCAAGCTTCTAAGAAATAACGAGTTTCAGAAATACCAGCAAATATTTTTTCACCCAATCTTGATGATACTTGGAGCTAATGATCAGTACACAAATCCCACTTGGATCACCAAATTTTGTTCTTCTTGGTTGAAGCGTTCGTCTACAGTAGCAGTTTTTATATTTAGGTTTCTCTCTGTTCTCTCCTATATAGATAGATGAATTTGGAACTCTAAATCCAACATGGTTTGTAGTAGCTCTTTGAAACTTGACAAATAAAGGAGGTCTCAGATTTGTCTCTATGGTTTGTTTCCTCTTCAAGTAGCCGTAGGCACAGACTGTGGGAAAGCACTTTCATTGAGAGGGGTTGCCAAGCTTCTAAGAAATAACGAGTTTCCGAAATACCAGCAAATATTTTTTCACCCAATCTTGATGATAGTTGGTGGTAATGATCAGTACACAAATCCCACTTGGCTAACCAAATTTTGTTCTTCTAGGTTGAAGCGTTCGCTACAGTAGCAGTTTTTATATTTAGGTTTCTCTCTTTTCTCTCCTATGTAGATAGATGAATTTGGAACTCTAAATCCAATATGGTTTGTAGTAGCTCTTTGGAACTTGACAAAATAAAAGAGTTCTCAGTTTTTTCTCTATGGTTTGTTTCCTCTTCAAGTAGCCCTAGGCACAGACTGTGGAAAGCACTTTCATTGAGATGGGTTGCCAAGCTTCTAAGAAATAACGAGTTTCCGAAATACCAGCAAATATTTTTTCACACAATCTTGTTGATACTTGGTGGTAATGATCAGTACACAAATCCCACTTGGCTCACCAAATTTTGTTCTTCTAGGTTGAAGCGTTCGTCTACAGTAGCAGTTTTTATATTTAGGTTTCTCTCTGTTCTCTCCTATATAGATAGATGAATTTGGAACTCTAAATCCAACAGGGTTTGTAGTAGCTCTTTGAAACTTGACAAAATAAAGAAGGTCTCAGATTTGTCTCTATGGTTTGTTTCCTTTTCAAGTAGCCCTAGGCACAGACTGTGGAAAAGCACTTTAATTGAGAGGGGTTGCCAAGCTTCTAAGAAATAACGAGTTTCGAAATACCAGCAAATATTTTTTCACCCAAATTTGATGATTCTTGGTGGTAATGATCAGTACACAAATCCCACTTGGCTCACGAAATTTTGTTCTTCTAGTTTCAAGCTTTCGTCTACAGTAGCAGTTTTTATATTTAGGTTTCCCTTTGTTCTCTCATATATAGATAGATGAATTTGGAACTCTAAATCCAACATGGTTTGTAGTAGCTCCTTGAAACTTGACAAAATAAAGGAATTCTCAGATTTGCCTCTATGGTTTGTTTCCTCTTAAATAGCCCTAGGCACAGACTGTGGAATAGCACTTTCATTGAGAGGGGTTGCCAAGCTTCTAAGAAATAACGAGTTTCCGAAATACCAGCAAATATTTTTTCACCCAATCTTGATGATATTTGGTGGTAATGATCAGTACACAATTCCCACTTGGCTTACCAAATTTTGTTCTTCTAGGTTGAAGCGTTCGTCTACAGTAGCAGTTTTTATATTTAAGTTTCCCTCGGTTCTCTCCTATATAGATAGATGAATTTGGAACTCTAAATCCAACATGGTTTGTAGTAGCTCTTTGAAACTTGACAAAATAAAGGAGTTCTCAGATTTGCCTCTATGGTTTGTTTCCTCTACAAGTAGCCCTAGGCACAGACTGTGGAAAAGCACTTTCATTGAGAGGGGTTGCCAAGCTTCTAAGAAATAACGAGTTTCCGAAATACCAGCAAATATTTTTTCACCCAATCTTGATGATACTTGTTGCTAATGATCAGTACACATATCCCACTTGGCTCACCAAATTTAGTTCTTCTAGGTTGAAGCGTTCGTGTACAGTAGCAGTTTTTATATTTAGGTTTTCCTCTGTTCTCTCCTATACAGATAGATGAATTTGGAACTCTAAATCCAACATGGTTTGTAGTAGCTCTTTGAAACTTGACAAAATAAAGGAGTTCTCAGTTTTGTCTCTATGGTTTGTTTCCTCTTCAAGTAGCCCTAGGCACAGACTGTGGAAAGCACTTTCATTGAGATTGGTTGCCAAGCTTCTAAGAAAAAACGAGTTTCCGAAATACCAGCAAATATTATTTCACACAATCTTTTTGATACTTGGTGGTAATGATCAGTATACAAATTCCACTTGGCTCACCAAATTTTGTTCTTCTAGGTTGAAGCGTTCGCTACAGTAGCAGTTTTTATATTTAGGTTTCTCTCTGTTCTCTCCTATGTAGATAGATGAATTTGGAACTCTAAATCCAACATGGTTTGTAGTAGCTCTTTGAAACTTGACAAAATAAAGGAGGTCTCAGATTTGTCTCTATGGTTTGTTTCCTCTTCAAGTAGCCGTAGGCACAGACTGTGGGAAAGCACTTTCATTGAGAGGGGTTGCCAAGCTTCTAAGAAATAACGAGTTTCGAAATACCAGCAAATATTTTTTCACCCAAATTTGATGATTCTTGGTGGTAATGATCAGTACACAAATCCCACTTGGCTCACGAAATTTTGTTCTTCTAGGTTGAAGCGTTCTTCTACAGTAGCAGTTTTTATATTTAAGTTTCCCTCGGTTCTCTCCTATATAGATAGATGAATTTGGAACTCTAAATCCAACATGGTTTGTAGTAGCTCTTTGAAACTTGACAAAATAAAGGAGTTCTCCGATTTTTCTCTATGGTTTGTTTCCTCTTCAAGTAGCCCTAGGCACAGACTGTGGAAAGCACTTTCATTGAGATGGGTTGCCAAGCTTCTAAGAAAAAACGAGTTTCCGAAATACCAGCAAATATTTTTTCACACAATCTTGTTGATACTTGGTGATGATGATCAGTACACAAATCCCACTTGGCTCACCAAATTTTGTTCTTCTAGGTTGAAGCGTTCGTCTACAGTAGCAGTTTTTATATTTAGGTTTCTCTCTGTTCTCTCCTATATAGATAGATGAATTTGGAACTCTAAATACAACATGGTTTGTAGTAGCTCTTTGAAACTTGACAAAATAAAGGAGGTCTCAGATTTGTCTCTATGGTTTGTTTCCTCTTCAAGTAGCCCTAGGCACAGACTGTGGAAAATCACTTTCATTGAGAGCGGTTCACAAGCTTCTAAGAAATAACGAGTTTCCGAAATACCAGCAAATATTTTTTCACCCAATCTTGATGATACTTGGAGCTAATGATCAGTACACAAATCCCACGTGGATCACCAAATTTTGTTCTTCTTGGTTGAAGCGTTCGTCTACAGTAGCAGTTTTTATATTTAGGTTTCCCTCTGTTCTCTCCTATATAGAAAGATGAATTTGGAACTCTAAATCCAACATGGTTTGTAGTAGCTCTTTGAAACTTGACAAAATAAAGGAGTTCTCAGTTTTGTCTGTATGGTTTGTTTCCTCCTCAAGTAGCCCTAGGCACAGACTGTGGAAAGCACTTTCATTGAGATGGGTTGCCAAGCTTCTAAGAAATTACGAGTTTTCGAAATACCAGCAAATATTATTTCACACAATCTTGTTGATACTTGGTGGTAATGATCAGTATACAAATCCCACTTGGCTCACCAAATTTTGTTCTTCTAGGTTGAAGCGTTCGTCTACAGTAGCAGTTTTTATATTTAGGTTTCTCTCTGTTCTCTCCTATATAGATAGATGAATTTGGAACTCTAAATCCAACATGGTTTGTAGTAGCTCTTTGAATCTGACAAAATAAAGGAGTTCTCAGTTTTGTCTCTATGGTTTGTTTCTTCTTAAAGTAGCCCTAGGCACAGACTGTGGAAAAGCACTTTCATTCAGAGGGGTTGCCAAGCTTCTAAGAAATAACGAGTTTCGAAAAAACAGCAAATATTTTTTCACCCAAATTTGATGATTCTTGGTGGTAATGATCAGTACACAAATCCCACTTGGCTCATGAAATTTTGTTCTTCTAGTTTGAAGCTTTCGTGTACAGTAGCAGTTTTTATATTTAGGTTTCCCTTTGTTCTCTCGTATTTAGATAGACGAATTTGGAATTCTAAATTCAACATGGTTTGTAGTAGCTCTTTGAAACTTGACAAAATAAAGGAGTTCTCAGTTTTGTCTCTATGGTTTGTTTCCTCTTCAAGTAGCCCTAGGCACAGACTGTGGAAAGCACTTTCATTGAGAGGGGTTGCCAAGCTTCTAAGAAATAACGAGTTTCCGAAATACCAGCAAATATTTTTTCACCCAATCTTGATGATACTTGGTGGTAATGATCAGTACACAAATCCCACTTGGCTCACCAAATTTTGTTCTTCTAGGTTGAAGCGTTCGTCTACAGTAGCAGTTTTTATATTTAGGTTTCCCTCTGTTCTCTCCCATATAGATAGATGAATTTGGAACTCTAAATCCAACATGGTTTGTAGTAGCTCTTTGAAACTTGACAAAATAAAGGAGTTCTCAGTTTTGTCTCTATGGTTTGTTTCCTCTTCAAGTAGCCCTAGGCACAGACTGTGGAAAAGCACTTTCATTGAGAGGTGTTGCCAAGCTTCTAAGAAATTACGAGTTTCCGAAATACCAGCAAATATTTTTTCACCCAATCTTGATGATACTTGGTGCTAATGATCAGTACACAAATCCCACTTGGCTTACCAAATTTTGTTCTTCTAGGTTGAAGCGTTCGTCTACAGTAGCAGTTTTTATATTTAAGTTTCCCTCGGTTCTCTCCTATATAGATAGATGAATTTGGAACTCTAAATCCAACATGGTTTGTAGTAGCTCTTTGAAACTTGACAAAATAAAGGAGTTCTCAGATTTGCCTCTATGGTTTGTTTCCTCTACAAGTAGCCCTAGGCACAGACTGTGGAAAAGCACTTTCATTGAGAGGGGTTGCCAAGCTTCTAAGAAATAACGAGTTTCCGAAATACCAGCAAATATTTTTTCACCCAATCTTGATGATACTTGTTGCTAATGATCAGTACACATATCCCACTTGGCTCACCAAATTTAGTTCTTCTAGGTTGAAGCGTTCGTGTACAGTAGCAGTTTTTATATTTAGGTTTTCCTCTGTTCTCTCCTATACAGATAGATGAATTTGGAACTCTAAATCCAACATGGTTTGTAGTAGCTCTTTGAAACTTGACAAAATAAAGGAGTTCTCAGTTTTTTCTCTATGGTTTGTTTCCTCTTCAAGTAGCCCTAGGCACAGACTGTGGAAAGCACTTTCATTGAGATTGGTTGCCAAGCTTCTAAGAAAAAACGAGTTTCCGAAATACCAGCAAATATTATTTCACACAATCTTGTTGATACTTGGTGGTAATGATCAGTATACAAATTCCACTTGGCTCACCAAATTTTGTTCTTCTAGGTTGAAGCGTTCGCTACAGTAGCAGTTTTTATATTTAGGTTTCTCTCTGTTCTCTCCTATGTAGATAGATGAATTTGGAACTCTAAATCCAACATGGTTTGTAGTAGCTCTTTGAAACTTGACAAAATAAAGGAGTTCTCAGATTTGTCTCTATGGTTTGTTTCCTCTTCAAGTAGCCGTAGGCACAGACTGTGGGAAAGCACTTTCATTGAGAGGGGTTGCCAAGCTTCTAAGAAATAACGAGTTTCGAAATACCAGCAAATATTTTTTCACCCAAATTTGATGATTCTTGGTGGTAATGATCAGTACACAAATCCCACTTGGCTCACGAAATTTTGTTCTTCTAGGTTGAAGCGTTCTTCTACAGTAGCAGTTTTTATATTTAAGTTTCCCTCGGTTCTCTCCTATATAGATAGATGAATTTGGAACTCTAAATCCAACATGGTTTGTAGTAGCTCTTTGAAACTTGACAAAATAAAGGAGTTCTCCGATTTTTCTCTATGGTTTGTTTCCTCTTCAAGTAGCCCTAGGCACAGACTGTGGAAAGCACTTTCATTGAGATGGGTTGCCAAGCTTCTAAGAAAAAACGAGTTTCCGAAATACCAGCAAATATTTTTTCACACAATCTTGTTGATACTTGGTGATGATGATCAGTACACAAATCCCACTTGGCTCACCAAATTTTGTTCTTCTAGGTTGAAGCGTTCGTCTACAGTAGCAGTTTTTATATTTAGGTTTCTCTCTGTTCTCTCCTATATAGATAGATGAATTTGGAACTCTAAATACAACATGGTTTGTAGTAGCTCTTTGAAACTTGACAAAATAAAGGAGGTCTCAGATTTGTCTCTATGGTTTGTTTCCTCTTCAAGTAGCCCTAGGCACAGACTGTGGAAAATCACTTTCATTGAGAGCGGTTCACAAGCTTCTAAGAAATAACGAGTTTCCGAAATACCAGCAAATATTTTTTCACCCAATCTTGATGATACTTGGAGCTAATGATCAGTACACAAATCCCACGTGGATCACCAAATTTTGTTCTTCTTGGTTGAAGCGTTCGTCTACAGTAGCAGTTTTTATATTTAGGTTTCCCTCTGTTCTCTCCTATATAGAAAGATGAATTTGGAACTCTAAATCCAACATGGTTTGTAGTAGCTCTTTGAAACTTGACAAAATAAAGGAGTTCTCAGTTTTGTCTGTATGGTTTGTTTCCTCCTCAAGTAGCCCTAGGCACAGACTGTGGAAAGCACTTTCATTGAGATGGGTTGCCAAGCTTCTAAGAAATTACGAGTTTTCGAAATACCAGCAAATATTATTTCACACAATCTTGTTGATACTTGGTGGTAATGATCAGTATACAAATCCCACTTGGCTCACCAAATTTTGTTCTTCTAGGTTGAAGCGTTCGTCTACAGTAGCAGTTTTTATATTTAGGTTTCTCTCTGTTCTCTCCTATATAGATAGATGAATTTGGAACTCTAAATCCAACATGGTTTGTAGTAGCTCTTTGAATCTGACAAAATAAAGGAGTTCTCAGTTTTGTCTCTATGGTTTGTTTCTTCTTAAAGTAGCCCTAGGCACAGACTGTGGAAAAGCACTTTCATTGAGAGGGGTTGCCAAGCTTCTAAGAAATAACGAGTTTCGAAAAAACAGCAAATATTTTTTCACCCAAATTTGATGATTCTTGGTGGTAATGATCAGTACACAAATCCCACTTGGCTCACGAAATTTTGTTCTTCTAGTTTGAAGCTTTCGTGTACAGTAGCAGTTTTTATATTTAGGTTTCCCTTTGTTCTCTCGTATTTAGATAGACGAATTTGGAATTCTAAATTCAACATGGTTTGTAGTAGCTCTTTGAAACTTGACAAAATAAAGGAGTTCTCAGTTTTGTCTCTATGGTTTGTTTCCTCTTCAAGTAGCCCTAGGCACAGACTGTGGAAAGCACTTTCATTGAGAGGGGTTGCCAAGCTTCTAAGAAATAACGAGTTTCCGAAATACCAGCAAATATTTTTTCACCCAATCTTGATGATACTTGGTGGTAATGATCAGTACACAAATCCCACTTGGCTCACCAAATTTTGTTCTTCTAGGTTGAAGCGTTCGTCTACAGTAGCAGTTGTTATATTTAGGTTTCCCTCTGTTCTCTCCCATATAGATAGATGAATTTGGAACTCTAAATCCAACATGGTTTGTAGTAGCTCTTTGAAACTTGACAAAATAAAGGAGTTCTCAGTTTTGTCTCTATGGTTTGTTTCCTCTTCAAGTAGCCCTAGGCACAGACTGTGGAAAAGCACTTTCATTGAGAGGTGTTGCCAAGCTTCTAAGAAATTACGAGTTTCCGAAATACCAGCAAATATTTTTTCACCCAATCTTGATGATACTTGGTGCTAATGATCAGTACACAAATCCCACTTGGCTTACCAAATTTTGTTCTTCTAGGTTGAAGCGTTCGTCTACAGTAGCAGTTTTTATATTTAAGTTTCCCTCGGTTCTCTCCTATATAGATAGATGAATTTGGAACTCTAAATCCAACATGGTTTGTAGTAGCTCTTTGAAACTTGACAAAATAAAGGAGTTCTCAGATTTGCCTCTATGGTTTGTTTCCTCTACAAGTAGCCCTAGGCACAGACTGTGGAAAAGCACTTTCATTGAGAGGGGTTGCCAAGCTTCTAAGAAATAACGAGTTTCCGAAATACCAGCAAATATTTTTTCACCCAATCTTGATGATACTTGTTGCTAATGATCAGTACACATATCCCACTTGGCTCACCAAATTTAGTTCTTCTAGGTTGAAGCGTTCGTGTACAGTAGCAGTTTTTATATTTAGGTTTTCCTCTGTTCTCTCCTATACAGATAGATGAATTTGGAACTCTAAATCCAACATGGTTTGTAGTAGCTCTTTGAAACTTGACAAAATAAAGGAGTTCTCAGTTTTTTCTCTATGGTTTGTTTCCTCTTCAAGTAGCCCTAGGCACAGACTGTGGAAAGCACTTTCATTGAGATTGGTTGCCAAGCTTCTAAGAAAAAACGAGTTTCCGAAATACCAGCAAATATTATTTCACACAATCTTGTTGATACTTGGTGGTAATGATCAGTATACAAATTCCACTTGGCTCACCAAATTTTGTTCTTCTAGGTTGAAGCGTTCGCTACAGTAGCAGTTTTTATATTTAGGTTTCTCTCTGTTCTCTCCTATGTAGATAGATGAATTTGGAACTCTAAATCCAACATGGTTTGTAGTAGCTCTTTGAAACTTGACAAAATAAAGGAGTTCTCAGATTTGTCTCTATGGTTTGTTTCCTCTTCAAGTAGCCGTAGGCACAGACTGTGGGAAAGCACTTTCATTGAGAGGGGTTGCCAAGCTTCTAAGAAATAACGAGTTTCGAAATACCAGCAAATATTTTTTCACCCAAATTTGATGATTCTTGGTGGTAATGATCAGTACACAAATCCCACTTGGCTCACGAAATTTTGTTCTTCTAGGTTGAAGCGTTCTTCTACAGTAGCAGTTTTTATATTTAAGTTTCCCTCGGTTCTCTCCTATATAGATAGATGAATTTGGAACTCTAAATCCAACATGGTTTGTAGTAGCTCTTTGAAACTTGACAAAATAAAGGAGTTCTCCGATTTTTCTCTATGGTTTGTTTCCTCTTCAAGTAGCCCTAGGCACAGACTGTGGAAAGCACTTTCATTGAGATGGGTTGCCAAGCTTCTAAGAAAAAACGAGTTTCCGAAATACCAGCAAATATTTTTTCACACAATCTTGTTGATACTTGGTGATGATGATCAGTACACAAATCCCACTTGGCTCACCAAATTTTGTTCTTCTAGGTTGAAGCGTTCGTCTACAGTAGCAGTTTTTATATTTAGGTTTCTCTCTGTTCTCTCCTATATAGATAGATGAATTTGGAACTCTAAATACAACATGGTTTGTAGTAGCTCTTTGAAACTTGACAAAATAAAGGAGGTCTCAGATTTGTCTCTATGGTTTGTTTCCTCTTCAAGTAGCCCTAGGCACAGACTGTGGAAAATCACTTTCATTGAGAGCGGTTCACAAGCTTCTAAGAAATAACGAGTTTCCGAAATACCAGCAAATATTTTTTCACCCAATCTTGATGATACTTGGAGCTAATGATCAGTACACAAATCCCACGTGGATCACCAAATTTTGTTCTTCTTGGTTGAAGCGTTCGTCTACAGTAGCAGTTTTTATATTTAGTTTTCCCTCTGTTCTCTCCTATATAGAAAGATGAATTTGGAACTCTAAATCCAACATGGTTTGTAGTAGCTCTTTGAAACTTGACAAAATAAAGGAGTTCTCAGTTTTGTCTGTATGGTTTGTTTCCTCCTCAAGTAGCCCTAGGCACAGACTGTGGAAAGCACTTTCATTGAGATGGGTTGCCAAGCTTCTAAGAAATTACGAGTTTTCGAAATACCAGCAAATATTATTTCACACAATCTTGTTGATACTTGGTGGTAATGATCAGTATACAAATCCCACTTGGCTCACCAAATTTTGTTCTTCTAGGTTGAAGCGTTCGTCTACAGTAGCAGTTTTTATATTTAGGTTTCTCTCTGTTCTCTCCTATATAGATAGATGAATTTGGAACTCTAAATCCAACATGGTTTGTAGTAGCTCTTTGAATCTGACAAAATAAAGGAGTTCTCAGTTTTGTCTCTATGGTTTGTTTCTTCTTAAAGTAGCCCTAGGCACAGACTGTGGAAAAGCACTTTCATTGAGAGGGGTTGCCAAGCTTCTAAGAAATAACGAGTTTCGAAAAAACAGCAAATATTTTTTCACCCAAATTTGATGATTCTTGGTGGTAATGATCAGTACACAAATCCCACTTGGCTCACGAAATTTTGTTCTTCTAGTTTGAAGCTTTCGTGTACAGTAGCAGTTTTTATATTTAGGTTTCCCTTTGTTCTCTCGTATTTAGATAGACGAATTTGGAATTCTAAATTCAACATGGTTTGTAGTAGCTCTTTGAAACTTGACAAAATAAAGGAGTTCTCAGTTTTGTCTCTATGGTTTGTTTCCTCTTCAAGTAGCCCTAGGCACAGACTGTGGAAAGCACTTTCATTGAGAGGGGTTGCCAAGCTTCTAAGAAATAACGAGTTTCCGAAATACCAGCAAATATTTTTTCACCCAATCTTGATGATACTTGGTGGTAATGATCAGTACACAAATCCCACTTGGCTCACCAAATTTTGTTCTTCTAGGTTGAAGCGTTCGTCTACAGTAGCAGTTTTTATATTTAGGTTTCCCTCTGTTCTCTCCCATATAGATAGATGAATTTGGAACTCTAAATCCAACATGGTTTGTAGTAGCTCTTTGAAACTTGACAAAATAAAGGAGTTCTCAGTTTTGTCTCTATGGTTTGTTTCCTCTTCAAGTAGCCCTAGGCACAGACTGTGGAAAAGCACTTTCATTGAGAGGTGTTGCCAAGCTTCTAAGAAATTACGAGTTTCCGAAATACCAGCAAATATTTTTTCACCCAATCTTGATGATACTTGGTGCTAATGATCAGTACACAAATCCCACTTGGCTTACCAAATTTTGTTCTTCTAGGTTGAAGCGTTCGTCTACAGTAGCAGTTTTTATATTTAAGTTTCCCTCGGTTCTCTCCTATATAGATAGATGAATTTGGAACTCTAAATCCAACATGGTTTGTAGTAGCTCTTTGAAACTTGACAAAATAAAGGAGTTCTCAGATTTGCCTCTATGGTTTGTTTCCTCTACAAGTAGCCCTAGGCACAGACTGTGGAAAAGCACTTTCATTGAGAGGGGTTGCCAAGCTTCTAAGAAATAACGAGTTTCCGAAATACCAGCAAATATTTTTTCACCCAATCTTGATGATACTTGTTGCTAATGATCAGTACACATATCCCACTTGGCTCACCAAATTTAGTTCTTCTAGGTTGAAGCGTTCGTGTACAGTAGCAGTTTTTATATTTAGGTTTTCCTCTGTTCTCTCCTATACAGATAGATGAATTTGGAACTCTAAATCCAACATGGTTTGTAGTAGCTCTTTGAAACTTGACAAAATAAAGGAGTTCTCAGTTTTGTCTCTATGGTTTGTTTCCTCTTCAAGTAGCCCTAGGCACAGACTGTGGAAAGCACTTTCATTGAGATTGGTTGCCAAGCTTCTAAGAAAAAACGAGTTTCCGAAATACCAGCAAATATTATTTCACACAATCTTGTTGATACTTGGTGGTAATGATCAGTATACAAATTCCACTTGGCTCACCAAATTTTGTTCTTCTAGGTTGAAGCGTTCGCTACAGTAGCAGTTTTTATATTTAGGTTTCTCTCTGTTCTCTCCTATGTAGATAGATGAATTTGGAACTCTAAATCCAACATGGTTTGTAGTAGCTCTTTGAAACTTGACAAAATAAAGGAGTTCTCAGATTTGTCTCTATGGTTTGTTTCCTCTTCAAGTAGCCGTAGGCACAGACTGTGGGAAAGCACTTTCATTGAGAGGGGTTGCCAAGCTTCTAAGAAATAACGAGTTTCGAAATACCAGCAAATATTTTTTCACCCAAATTTGATGATTCTTGGTGGTAATGATCAGTACACAAATCCCACTTGGCTCACGAAATTTTGTTCTTCTAGGTTGAAGCGTTCTTCTACAGTAGCAGTTTTTATATTTAAGTTTCCCTCGGTTCTCTCCTATATAGATAGATGAATTTGGAACTCTAAATCCAACATGGTTTGTAGTAGCTCTTTGAAACTTGACAAAATAAAGGAGTTCTCCGATTTTTCTCTATGGTTTGTTTCCTCTTCAAGTAGCCCTAGGCACAGACTGTGGAAAGCACTTTCATTGAGATGGGTTGCCAAGCTTCTAAGAAAAAACGAGTTTCCGAAATACCAGCAAATATTTTTTCACACAATCTTGTTGATACTTGGTGATGATGATCAGTACACAAATCCCACTTGGCTCACCAAATTTTGTTCTTCTAGGTTGAAGCGTTCGTCTACAGTAGCAGTTTTTATATTTAGGTTTCTCTCTGTTCTCTCCTATATAGATAGATGAATTTGGAACTCTAAATACAACATGGTTTGTAGTAGCTCTTTGAAACTTGACAAAATAAAGGAGGTCTCAGATTTGTCTCTATGGTTTGTTTCCTCTTCAAGTAGCCCTAGGCACAGACTGTGGAAAATCACTTTCATTGAGAGCGGTTCACAAGCTTCTAAGAAATAACGAGTTTCCGAAATACCAGCAAATATTTTTTCACCCAATCTTGATGATACTTGGAGCTAATGATCAGTACACAAATCCCACGTGGATCACCAAATTTTGTTCTTCTTGGTTGAAGCGTTCGTCTACAGTAGCAGTTTTTATATTTAGGTTTCCCTCTGTTCTCTCCTATATAGAAAGATGAATTTGGAACTCTAAATCCAACATGGTTTGTAGTAGCTCTTTGAAACTTGACAAAATAAAGGAGTTCTCAGTTTTGTCTGTATGGTTTGTTTCCTCCTCAAGTAGCCCTAGGCACAGACTGTGGAAAGCACTTTCATTGAGATGGGTTGCCTAGCTTCTAAGAAATTACGAGTTTTCGAAATACCAGCAAATATTATTTCACACAATCTTGTTGATACTTGGTGGTAATGATCAGTATACAAATCCCACTTGGCTCACCAAATTTTGTTCTTCTAGGTTGAAGCGTTCGTCTACAGTAGCAGTTTTTATATTTAGGTTTCTCTCTGTTCTCTCCTATATAGATAGATGAATTTGGAACTCTAAATCCAACATGGTTTGTAGTAGCTCTTTGAATCTGACAAAATAAAGGAGTTCTCAGTTTTGTCTCTATGGTTTGTTTCTTCTTAAAGTAGCCCTAGGCACAGACTGTGGAAAAGCACTTTCATTGAGAGGGGTTGCCAAGCTTCTAAGAAATAACGAGTTTCGAAAAAACAGCAAATATTTTTTCACCCAAATTTGATGATTCTTGGTGGTAATGATCAGTACACAAATCCCACTTGGCTCACGAAATTTTGTTCTTCTAGTTTGAAGCTTTCGTGTACAGTAGCAGTTTTTATATTTAGGTTTCCCTTTGTTCTCTCGTATTTAGATAGACGAATTTGGAATTCTAAATTCAACATGGTTTGTAGTAGCTCTTTGAAACTTGACAAAATAAAGGAGTTCTCAGTTTTGTCTCTATGGTTTGTTTCCTCTTCAAGTAGCCCTAGGCACAGACTGTGGAAAGCACTTTCATTGAGAGGGGTTGCCAAGCTTCTAAGAAATAACGAGTTTCCGAAATACCAGCAAATATTTTTTCACCCAATCTTGATGATACTTGGTGGTAATGATCAGTACACAAATCCCACTTGGCTCACCAAATTTTGTTCTTCTAGGTTGAAGCGTTCGTCTACAGTAGCAGTTTTTATATTTAGGTTTCCCTCTGTTCTCTCCCATATAGATAGATGAATTTGGAACTCTAAATCCAACATGGTTTGTAGTAGCTCTTTGAAACTTGACAAAATAAAGGAGTTCTCAGTTTTGTCTCTATGGTTTGTTTCCTCTTCAAGTAGCCCTAGGCACAGACTGTGGAAAAGCACTTTCATTGAGAGGTGTTGCCAAGCTTCTAAGAAATTACGAGTTTCCGAAATACCAGCAAATATTTTTCACCCAATCTTGATGATACTTGGTGCTAATGATCGGTACACAAATCCCACTTGGCTTACCAAATTTTGTTCTTCTAGGTTGAAGCGTTCGTCTACAGTAGCAGTTTTTATATTTAAGTTTCCCTCGGTTCTCTCCTATATAGATAGATGAATTTGGAACTCTAAATCCAACATGGTTTGTAGTAGCTCTTTGAAACTTGACAAAATAAAGGAGTTCTCAGATTTGCCTCTATGGTTTGTTTCCTCTACAAGTAGCCCTAGGCACAGACTGTGGAAAAGCACTTTCATTGAGAGGGGTTGCCAAGCTTCTAAGAAATAACGAGTTTCCGAAATACCAGCAAATATTTTTTCACCCAATCTTGATGATACTTGTTGCTAATGATCAGTACACATATCCCACTTGGCTCACCAAATTTAGTTCTTCTAGGTTGAAGCGTTCGTGTACAGTAGCAGTTTTTATATTTAGGTTTTCCTCTGTTCTCTCCTATACAGATAGATGAATTTGGAACTCTAAATCCAACATGGTTTGTAGTAGCTCTTTGAAACTTGACAAAATAAAGGAGTTCTCAGTTTTGTCTCTATGGTTTGTTTCCTCTTCAAGTAGCCTAGGCACAGACTGTGGAAAGCACTTTCATTGAGATTGGTTGCCAAGCTTCTAAGAAAAAACGAGTTTCCGAAATACCAGCAAATATTATTTCACACAATCTTGTTGATACTTGGTGGTAATGATCAGTATACAAATTCCACTTGGCTCACCAAATTTTGTTCTTCTAGGTTGAAGCGTTCGCTACAGTAGCAGTTTTTATATTTAGGTTTCTCTCTGTTCTCTCCTATGTAGATAGATGAATTTGGAACTCTAAATCCAACATGGTTTGTAGTAGCTCTTTGAAACTTGACAAAATAAAGGAGGTCTCAGATTTGTCTCTATGGTTTGTTTCCTCTTCAAGTAGCCGTAGGCACAGACTGTGGGAAAGCACTTTCATTGAGAGGGGTTGCCAAGCTTCTAAGAAATAACGAGTTTCGAAATACCAGCAAATATTTTTTCACCCAAATTTGATGATTCTTGGTGGTAATGATCAGTACACAAATCCCACTTGGCTCACGAAATTTTGTTCTTCTAGGTTGAAGCGTTCTTCTACAGTAGCAGTTTTTATATTTAAGTTTCCCTCGGTTCTCTCCTATATAGATAGATGAATTTGGAACTCTAAATCCAACATGGTTTGTAGTAGCTCTTTGAAACTTGACAAAATAAAGGAGTTCTCCGATTTTTCTCTATGGTTTGTTTCCTCTTCAAGTAGCCCTAGGCACAGACTGTGGAAAGCACTTTCATTGAGATGGGTTGCCAAGCTTCTAAGAAAAAACGAGTTTCCGAAATACCAGCAAATATTTTTTCACACAATCTTGTTGATACTTGGTGATGATGATCAGTACACAAATCCCACTTGGCTCACCAAATTTTGTTCTTCTAGGTTGAAGCGTTCGTCTACAGTAGCAGTTTTTATATTTAGGTTTCTCTCTGTTCTCTCCTATATAGATAGATGAATTTGGAACTCTAAATACAACATGGTTTGTAGTAGCTCTTTGAAACTTGACAAAATAAAGGAGGTCTCAGATTTGTCTCTATGGTTTGTTTCCTCTTCAAGTAGCCCTAGGCACAGACTGTGGAAAATCACTTTCATTGAGAGCGGTTCACAAGCTTCTAAGAAATAACGAGTTTCCGAAATACCAGCAAATATTTTTTCACCCAATCTTGATGATACTTGGAGCTAATGATCAGTACACAAATCCCACGTGGATCACCAAATTTTGTTCTTCTTGGTTGAAGCGTTCGTCTACAGTAGCAGTTTTTATATTTAGGTTTCCCTCTGTTCTCTCCTATATAGAAAGATGAATTTGGAACTCTAAATCCAACATGGTTTGTAGTAGCTCTTTGAAACTTGACAAAATAAAGGAGTTCTCAGTTTTGTCTGTATGGTTTGTTTCCTCCTCAAGTAGCCCTAGGCACAGACTGTGGAAAGCACTTTCATTGAGATGGGTTGCCAAGCTTCTAAGAAATTACGAGTTTTCGAAATACCAGCAAATATTATTTCACACAATCTTGTTGATACTTGGTGGTAATGATCAGTATACAAATCCCACTTGGCTCACCAAATTTTGTTCTTCTAGGTTGAAGCGTTCGTCTACAGTAGCAGTTTTTATATTTAGGTTTCTCTCTGTTCTCTCCTATATAGATAGATGAATTTGGAACTCTAAATCCAACATGGTTTGTAGTAGCTCTTTGAATCTGACAAAATAAAGGAGTTCTCAGTTTTGTCTCTATGGTTTGTTTCTTCTTAAAGTAGCCCTAGGCACAGACTGTGGAAAAGCACTTTCATTCAGAGGGGTTGCCAAGCTTCTAAGAAATAACGAGTTTCGAAAAAACAGCAAATATTTTTTCACCCAAATTTGATGATTCTTGGTGGTAATGATCAGTACACAAATCCCACTTGGCTCACGAAATTTGTTCTTCTAGTTTGAAGCTTTCGTGTACAGTAGCAGTTTTTATATTTAGGTTTCCCTTTGTTCTCTCGTATTTAGATAGACGAATTTGGAATTCTAAATTCAACATGGTTTGTAGTAGCTCTTTGAAACTTGACAAAATAAAGGAGTTCTCAGTTTTGTCTCTATGGTTTGTTTCCTCTTCAAGTAGCCCTAGGCACAGACTGTGGAAAGCACTTTCATTGAGAGGGGTTGCCAAGCTTCTAAGAAATAACGAGTTTCCGAAATACCAGCAAATATTTTTTCACCCAATCTTGATGATACTTGGTGGTAATGATCAGTACACAAATCCCACTTGGCTCACCAAATTTTGTTCTTCTAGGTTGAAGCGTTCGTCTACAGTAGCAGTTTTTATATTTAGGTTTCCCTCTGTTCTCTCCCATATAGATAGATGAATTTGGAACTCTAAATCCAACATGGTTTGTAGTAGCTCTTTGAAACTTGACAAAATAAAGGAGTTCTCAGTTTTGTCTCTATGGTTTGTTTCCTCTTCAAGTAGCCCTAGGCACAGACTGTGGAAAAGCACTTTCATTGAGAGGTGTTGCCAAGCTTCTAAGAAATTACGAGTTTCCGAAATACCAGCAAATATTTTTTCACCCAATCTTGATGATACTTGGTGCTAATGATCAGTACACAAATCCCACTTGGCTTACCAAATTTTGTTCTTCTAGGTTGAAGCGTTCGTCTACAGTAGCAGTTTTTATATTTAAGTTTCCCTCGGTTCTCTCCTATATAGATAGATGAATTTGGAACTCTAAATCCAACATGGTTTGTAGTAGCTCTTTGAAACTTGACAAAATAAAGGAGTTCTCAGATTTGCCTCTATGGTTTGTTTCCTCTACAAGTAGCCCTAGGCACAGACTGTGGAAAAGCACTTTCATTGAGAGGGGTTGCCAAGCTTCTAAGAAATAACGAGTTTCCGAAATACCAGCAAATATTTTTTCACCCAATCTTGATGATACTTGTTGCTAATGATCAGTACACATATCCCACTTGGCTCACCAAATTTAGTTCTTCTAGGTTGAAGCGTTCGTGTACAGTAGCAGTTTTTATATTTAGGTTTTCCTCTGTTCTCTCCTATACAGATAGATGAATTTGGAACTCTAAATCCAACATGGTTTGTAGTAGCTCTTTGAAACTTGACAAAATAAAGGAGTTCTCAGTTTTGTCTCTATGGTTTGTTTCCTCTTCAAGTAGCCCTAGGCACAGACTGTGGAAAGCACTTTCATTGAGATTGGTTGCCAAGCTTCTAAGAAAAAACGAGTTTCCGAAATACCAGCAAATATTATTTCACACAATCTTGTTGATACTTGGTGGTAATGATCAGTATACAAATTCCACTTGGCTCACCAAATTTTGTTCTTCTAGGTTGAAGCGTTCGCTACAGTAGCAGTTTTTATATTTAGGTTTCTCTCTGTTCTCTCCTATGTAGATAGATGAATTTGGAACTCTAAATCCAACATGGTTTGTAGTAGCTCTTGAAACTTGACAAAATAAAGGAGGTCTCAGATTTGTCTCTATGGTTTGTTTCCTCTTCAAGTAGCCGTAGGCACAGACTGTGGGAAAGCACTTTCATTGAGAGGGGTTGCCAAGCTTCTAAGAAATAACGAGTTTCGAAATACCAGCAAATATTTTTTCACCCAAATTTGATGATTCTTGGTGGTAATGATCAGTACACAAATCCCACTTGGCTCACGAAATTTTGTTCTTCTAGGTTGAAGCGTTCTTCTACAGTAGCAGTTTTTATATTTAAGTTTCCCTCGGTTCTCTCCTATATAGATAGATGAATTTGGAACTCTAAATCCAACATGGTTTGTAGTAGCTCTTTGAAACTTGACAAAATAAAGGAGTTCTCCGATTTTTCTCTATGGTTTGTTTCCTCTTCAAGTAGCCCTAGGCACAGACTGTGGAAAGCACTTTCATTGAGATGGGTTGCCAAGCTTCTAAGAAAAAACGAGTTTCCGAAATACCAGCAAATATTTTTTCACACAATCTTGTTGATACTTGGTGATGATGATCAGTACACAAATCCCACTTGGCTCACCAAATTTTGTTCTTCTAGGTTGAAGCGTTCGTCTACAGTAGCAGTTTTTATATTTAGGTTTCTCTCTGTTCTCTCCTATATAGATAGATGAATTTGGAACTCTAAATACAACATGGTTTGTAGTAGCTCTTTGAAACTTGACAAAATAAAGGAGGTCTCAGATTTGTCTCTATGGTTTGTTTCCTCTTCAAGTAGCCCTAGGCACAGACTGTGGAAAATCACTTTCATTGAGAGCGGTTCACAAGCTTCTAAGAAATAACGAGTTTCCGAAATACCAGCAAATATTTTTCACCCAATCTTGATGATACTTGGAGCTAATGATCAGTACACAAATCCCACGTGGATCACCAAATTTTGTTCTTCTTGGTTGAAGCGTTCGTCTACAGTAGCAGTTTTTATATTTAGGTTTCCCTCTGTTCTCTCCTATATAGAAAGATGAATTTGGAACTCTAAATCCAACATGGTTTGTAGTAGCTCTTTGAAACTTGACAAAATAAAGGAGTTCTCAGTTTTGTCTGTATGGTTTGTTTCCTCCTCAAGTAGCCCTAGGCACAGACTGTGGAAAGCACTTTCATTGAGATGGGTTGCCAAGCTTCTAAGAAATTACGAGTTTTCGAAATACCAGCAAATATTATTTCACACAATCTTGTTGATACTTGGTGGTAATGATCAGTATACAAATCCCACTTGGCTCACCAAATTTTGTTCTTCTAGGTTGAAGCGTTCGTCTACAGTAGCAGTTTTTATATTTAGGTTTCTCTCTGTTCTCTCCTATATAGATAGATGAATTTGGAACTCTAAATCCAACATGGTTTGTAGTAGCTCTTTGAATCTGACAAAATAAAGGAGTTCTCAGTTTTGTCTCTATGGTTTGTTTCTTCTTAAAGTAGCCCTAGGCACAGACTGTGGAAAAGCACTTTCATTGAGAGGGGTTGCCAAGCTTCTAAGAAATAACGAGTTTCGAAAAAACAGCAAATATTTTTTCACCCAAATTTGATGATTCTTGGTGGTAATGATCAGTACACAAATCCCACTTGGCTCACGAAATTTTGTTCTTCTAGTTTGAAGCTTTCGTGTACAGTAGCAGTTTTTATATTTAGGTTTCCCTTTGTTCTCTCGTATTTAGATAGACGAATTTGGAATTCTAAATTCAACATGGTTTGTAGTAGCTCTTTGAAACTTGACAAAATAAAGGAGTTCTCAGTTTTGTCTCTATGGTTTGTTTCCTCTTCAAGTAGCCCTAGGCACAGACTGTGGAAAGCACTTTCATTGAGAGGGGTTGCCAAGCTTCTAAGAAATAACGAGTTTCCGAAATACCAGCAAAT